>NW_017724145.1:0-55134 GCF_001865875.1 Lupinus angustifolius | reverse complement strand
GTGCCTGGATGACCTGGCCTGGTGCTTGGTGTTTGGCTTGGCTGGACAGCTTTGTGCTTGATTTCTTCACGGTGAAGCAACTTTTTTTCCTTTGGTTTGTTACTTGATTTTTGTTGGTTGCTTGGCACTTTTGGGCTGTTTTCTTTAAGTTAAGGTAAGCATTTGATTTTTTCAAGTTGACTTGCCTACCTTAACATAGGTTTCTTGAAGACGAAGTAACCTACCTTTCTTCAAGGCTAAGTAACCAAATTAAGTACATAGCATGCCATACTTTAAGTTGATTACTTTTAGCAATTTATTTTGAGCTTTTGTCTTGAACTTTGGCTTGAATTCTTATCCATCTTTGAATTTATTCTTTAATATTCAATTTCCTACAAAACTCAAAGAAAACTTGGACAAGAATTAATCAAGAACCAATTTATTTAATCATGCAAAATTCACCTAAAAAGTGTTAATTTAAGTTGGTTTTCTACAATTTGCATAGGATAAGTGCCATAGAATGATGGTGAAAAGTGTATACTTTTGGCACTTATCAACAGCTTCATGGACGGGAATATTGGCTGATTGGAAGCATATTTGAGTCCCATTTAAGACATACTTGACACACAAGTTACTCATTACTTTCAAATGCAATTCGCTGCACTATCTCTCGAAACTTTTGTTCTAAACTTTCAGATTCTTTTTGAAGTTGCTTCAAGTGCAAAGTTTTAAAGTTTTCAAACTTAATTAATTTCAAGAGCATTGTATATTAACTATATTGAGTAACAGGATTGCAAGTTATAGCATTTTAATATCTTGTAAAGGAAATCCAACCATAGAATATTCTTCAAAACTTGTTGTAAACTTGTGATCACAAGGGTGCAGTGAGAGGGAAAAGGGAGTAATTGGAAATGTTGATTTCCTAGGGTGTTAGGTATTTGTGAGTATGTAAGGTACAAGGAGTCTCAAGGAGAGAAATTGTTATTACTACTCAAGATATCTAGTTTACAAATCTCTTGTGCTGCAAGAGTATTCAACGTAGCCTTCGGTGGACAAAAAGGTAAACCAATATAATTTTGTGTGTGTTCTTTCTCTCTTCTCTCTACTTTTTCTATTTTGTTTTGGAGTTATAATTTGGTAATCTTTCTGCAATATTTCTGCTACGTAACATTCTGATAGCAAAGCAAAAAAATTGACCATCACTCCATACAACTAATTCACCCCTCTTGTAGTTGGCATACAATACTTACAAAATAGTCATAATGTATCACTTTGTTTGCAATAAATAAAGATATTGGTAGGAAAAGAAGTAAACTGTCATCAAGATGAAATGGAAGGTTGCAAGGCTCATATGCACATTGAAATGACAAATGAAGAAGATTGGGTAGTGAATAAGTTCTCCAATACACATAACCATGAACTGATTATAAGCCCAACTAAAAATTGTCAACTACGTTTTCACAACAAGACACATATGAACTCTTGTATTAAGAGTCTTGTAGAAAATATTAATGGTTGTGGATTAGGCCTGACACAAATTTCAAGTCTTGTTAATGTCATGAGTGATGAATCAATCTGGTGACACTAGAAAAAGTAGTTGGACAATTGAGAGTGAATAGGAAAAATAATATTGACAAAGAATGTATGGTTGCTCTTAAATATTCTTGGAAAGACAAGCATTAGACTATCAATTATTTATGCCTTTGAGATTGACGAGGACAATATTTATCATAGTATATTTTGGGATGGTGGTAGAGCAAGAAATGCAGACCTAAAATTTTGTGATATTATAGTTTTTGATGTCACATACAAAAGCAATAGCTTTTTGATGTCGTTTGCACCATTTACCGGTGTAAATCATCATAGGCAATCTACATTGTTTGGTTGTGCTCTACTAGCGGGTGAAAGTGAAGAAACATTTGTTTGATTATTTAAACAATGATTGAGGTGTATGTTGGATAAAGCCTCAAAGGCAATTATTTAAATCATCATAGGAAATCTACATTGTTCGGTTGTGCTCTACTAGCAGATGAAAGTGAAAAAACATTTGTTTGGTTATTTAAACAATGGTTGAGGTGTATGTTGGATAAAGCCTCGGGGGAAATTATATATGATCAAGATGTTGCAATTGGTAATGCAATTAAGAGATTTTTCTCACATGCTCACCATCGTTATTGTAGTTGACATTTATCTCTCCATTACATACCCGAGTTCGATGAACTATATACAAGATGAGCTAAAAAAAGTAAATCAATTAAGAATAAGAATAATGTTGGAATATATTAAAAGGAAAAAATCCTTCTTTTGTTGGTATTTTGAGTGAGAAACAAAGAAATATAATTAGGAGATATGTATGTAAAAGGGATCATTAGGTGAAAGCTTATTTGTGAGACACTTTCTTTGCAGGTACTTATTTTGAATATATGTATTATTGTTTATTCAAGCTTAACACTATATTATTATAGTTATAATTATGATATTTATGTGTATTGTTATTTTAATTGTGCTAGGGATGAAATCAAGTCAAAGAAGTGAAAGCATGAATGCTTTTTTTGATGGCTTTGTGCATAGTACTACTCCGCTAAATAAATTTGTTGATCAATATGATAAGGCATTAAGGTATTGGTAAATCGTCATTTAAAGGAGGAGATTGATGACTTAGTTAATATGAGAACCCAGCCAGACTCGACATATTTAAGTCCTATTGAGTGTTACATAGGAAAGGTTTATAATAGGAACATTTTTAATCTTGTTGCTAAAGAGTTTAAGCATGTTTGGAGCTATGAACATAAAAAAAATTAAGGAAGCAAGGGGATCTTATTACTTATGAGGTAACATTTACTTCTAGGGAAAAAGTGGTTTCGCACAATGTTTATCTTAATGTGACTAATTTGGATTTCAATTGTAGTTGTGCAAAGTTTGAGACTTGGGGACTACTTTGCAAACACATTTTGTACATCATGAAGCAAAAGTTTTTTTATAAAATTGATTCCAGATACATATATTTTACCTAGGCGGACTCTTGATGTTCGTTATAGTACTGCATATCTTGGTAATATGATAGAGACAATTATTGAGTTAATTGGACAGCCACAAACTGCTATGGAAATTTGGAGTTTTCAAACTTCATTTAATAATTTCTTTGATAAGATGATAAGTAGACGAAATTACTTTCAAATTGGTGTAGATCATTTTCAAAAAGGATTTGAGAGAATTTCTATCATGGAGGCAGAATCAAATGGAAGAGCACAAATATCATGATTCGTGATCCAACAAATATTAGGACCAAAGGAACACCAAAAGTGGCTACAAGATTTCCTTTTGGAAAGGAAGCGGGTCAAATTCAATCACAAACTCGAGTACGAACTTATAGTGTGTGTCATGAAAAGGGTCACGCTGTAAGAAAATGCCCTTGTAACAAGGTATGAAATTGTGATTAGGTACATATTATCTACTGTAGTATGTTTGCTTATATTAAAACTAATAAGTATTTTAATACTGTAATTTCATCAGGGAGGAAGATCAAACACTCAATGATTTTTGAAGATGTCTACATGTTCCAGCATTTTCATGTTCTTGTAATTATGTGGTTTATAATTTCACCTTTTGCTTGTAATGTATCTAAAATGCTTAAGGTATGATTATGCAATAGTTTTGTAATTGGTGAAGATTAATGCTAAATTATTATGATGGTTACATAAAAGATATTGTACTTTTACATAAATGTGTTGGTTTAAACAGTGTTATAACAAATAAAATTGAACACAATATAACATATATTTCTTCTTTTAATCACAACTTAAAATGTCAGTGCAACACATGTTTATTCTTCTAATAGAAAAATATGTTAGTGCAGCATATGTCGAAGACAATGTTATAATAGAAAAAACATGTTACAACAACACATGTAGAACATAGAGTTATAATAGAGAAAATAGAACAATAATAACGTTATAAGAGAAAAACTGAACATAGTGCAACACATGTTTTTTCTTGTAATTACAACTTGTGAAATGCTTATACATCACAACGTTACAATATACAAAATAGAACACCAGGCAACACATGGTCAACAATGTTAATAAAACATCAATTTTTGCATTATCAATTTCTAATGCACTTTTGTTATATTCCTAATACAACACTCTAAATACAATTATAATGTGAAACTATTCCTAATACACTTTAGAGTTTCATAGTTTTGACATTCTCATGATTATTCTAAGAGTTGTGTGGCATGCATATGACCAACTTCTTTAACTTCACCGACAATCTTGAGCCAACTTCATGGATATGAAGAGGTCATGTGCTGGCAATCTCTTGTGTTAAACATTTTAAGCGATGCTTGAGAGCTTTATTCTCTATATTTGTTGAAAGATTTTTCTCTGCTTGCTTGCTTTATTGAGGCAAGTTTCTGATTGATTTACTTAATGACAAGTCGATTCTTTGCTCGTCATCTTGCCTTTGTTAGAATAAATTCCAACACCGATATAATGGTTTCAAGAATTTTCTTTTAATAAAAAAACTTAACTTTATTGAATTATTAACAATTTCATACCATCTCGGCTTTGTTGGATTAATTCCAACGTCGGTATAATGGTAGGAATTTAGCAATTTAATACAAGTGATAATGAGTGATATTTATTTTTGTTTTCCTTTATTAACAAAACTACTTCCTTATGGAAGGTTGATAAACAATAAATAAATAAAGCAATAAATAAATGTTAGTTGCAGAATTTAAATGACAGAAAATAAATGTTAGTTGCGGAAAATAAATGACAGAAAATAAAAGTTAGTAGTTAGATCACTCATTATGACTGTATATTTTAACTTTTCCTTTTTACAAAGATACAACTAATGAATTAAATTGCACTTTGATTCAAGGTGTCTTTCTTTGTCAACAAATAAAATTTATAAGTTAACACTTTACTATTTTACAATTGAATCTCTTTCAAGATTCAATTGTAGTATAGTATAGAGTTATGTCGAATCACAAGGAATTACCTAATAGATCATTATTATAAACATGTTATATAACTAATAAAGTTTAAACAGCTTTTTGATTTGATTGTGTTTATGAAATATTAACAAGTAAATATAAACATAAACAACTAATATGCACAAATTCTTGAGGAGAAAATTGGTTGGAAATATGGAATTATTTCTGTAGTCAATTGGTTTTGAAAAAATTACAAGTTATTTGTTATACTTTCGGTTAATTCCATACATCATTTCTAAATCCTTCATCTAGTATCCTAGAATGATAAGTTGATTTTTAAACCTTATGTAATGCACTAAATAATAGTTAAGTGTCATTCGTCGGAGTAGGTTGTCACACCCTACTTCAGGCTCCATTAACTTTATTTAGCCTTGAACATAAGTTGCTTAAAATAGATGTTTGATGTGGAAAGTGAGCTAAGGTGTAGGTTATACTTTTTAGTTCACTTGTCAACACTTTAAGAAGAAGCATTTTGGATCTTTAAATCAAGTTCTAGGTGATCAAGCTATAATCCCATTAAGAACTTCATAAAGAATCAAAACTTAACCAAAAGTAATAACTTGAATGAATGGAATTCAAAAGATGATAAATTAAAGAGAAGAACTTACACCATAATCCAAGTCAATATGTAGGAGCATGAGTCATCTATCCAAGAATGAGATGTTTTTTGAACCCAAATGAGATTACAAAATCATGTTTTTGTATCACATTTGTCATATCCTTTCTCCTCTTGAATTAAGAAAAAACTACAAAAGAAACTTACCTAACATACTTTGAAGTAGAAATTCTCTAAGAAATTAGAAGAAGAAAAAGTAGAGGAAGAGAAGAATTCAATTTCTTAGAGAGAGTAAGAGGAATAGAAAGTACGAATGTGTGAATGAGAATGAATTAATTAAGCCTTGAAATGCCTCCTATTTATAGGAGTTCTTTGCCACCACCAAGCTCCTCTCTTTGACCGCCAAGCTCCTCTCTTTGACGCCAAGCTGCTAACCAAACCCTCCAGCATAGGTTTGGTCACTTGGCCAAGCAGCTTGGTCACCTGCTTGGGGCTGAGTCACTCAAGCTATTGTGAGCTACTTGCCCAACTATTGTGAGCTACCTCTGAAAAGCCTATGGAGGCTACTTGGAGTGAGGTCATGGTTGCTTGGTGGCTAAATAAACTTGACCAAGCTGCTGGGTGCACACCGTCAAGCTCCTATGTGGCACCGCTGAGTCTCTGCTTGAGCAGCTTTGATCATGCTAATGGTGATATGGCTTGGTGCTTGCTGATCTGGTGAGGTGTGTGATTCCAAGCTGGGCAGTCAAGGTGCTCCGGTAAGCTGTCTGCATGAGAAGGTTGGCTTGTGTTAGGCTTGTGTTCTAACCGTGTCAGGTTGGGTCTGACCGTGTTAGGTTGGTGTCCAGGTCAGCTAGGCGTTGGTTGGTCCAAGCTAAGCTGCTTAGTGAGCAGCTTCATGTTGACTCCATACTTTCCACATAGTCCAAATCTTGTTGTGTCATGCTTAAGGCTAAGCACATAGATTGCCATGTCAAGCTTAAGCATGTCATGTGTGGATCATTTTGACCTATTTTGAGCACTTTGCTTGCATTTGATTAACTCTTCTCTTTTCCACCTAAATCCTACAAAATATAATACAAAAGAAAAGACACAAAGCATATATATAAGGTTGTGATATTTTATCCAAAAAGTGTTAAATTAAGTTGATTTTCTCAATTTTGTCAAGGATAAGTACCATAAAAAAATTTATGAATTTTAGGCATTTTTTGCACTTGTCAATACCAAGATAAGATTCTGCTGGTTAAGAAATTCAAGGTCAACTAATACTTTGGACCAATCTTCCTATTGTTGATGAAAAAACATCATAATATTTCATATAGCATAGACATGGATTTTCAATAAACATCACTTCTAAATCATGTAGACTATTGCCTTATGCTAAGACATCTTCTTAGTTATCACATCACCTCTTGTGTGAGAGTGATGATGATCCATAGGTAGATATACTACAAGTTAATAATGTCATTGCAAACCATCTAGCAAGTTAAGCTTACATGACCAGCTTCATGGTGATGTACTACTGCATAAACAAGAGTGGTTTTTATACTTTAGGAGTGTCTTAGTTATGAAAATTATCACCATCTACCTAAATACAAAAGATGCAAAAACTAAGAGTATTTTATATTTGTTACTTCATGCTTTTCAATTAAAAAAAATAGAAAACATACATGAAAAATTACAATGACATTTGACAAACTTTACTTAGTTATCTACTGATCAAGTCAAGTTAAAAGGGAATCTTAAATGCAGGGAGAGAAAAGCGTAAGCATCACAAACAGCAAGAACATAATTTTTCTCATGCTAAAAGCAACAAGCTAGTGAGTCTAACTTTATGAACATGATCCACTGAGGCCCGTAATCCGAACAACACATCCCCTTTGGTTAAGTAGCTTCTGCTTGGCAGACTTTCCTACTTGACATTCATGGCAAAATATATTTGTTGAATTGCTCAGAGTTGACATTGCAAACAATTCCATTTGTCTTCTCTTTGTATATTAAGTATTAAGCTGTCAATTGCATTTCATGAACTATTGCAGAATCACAACATAAAGGAGAAGATGTAAAATAAAAGAGCATGATTGTAATACAACAATGCAAGTGACTTGGGCAGTGCTTCATCAGGACAAGCATTATCAGAGGTAAATTTACCAATTTCAGATATTAGACCTATGATCTCATCCATCCACTAGTTTATATCAATCAAAACATATAAACAATTTAACATAAACAATATCTACATACATTATACTTTTTAAAGCTTTCCCTAAAGATTAGGATGAGATCATATTGGAGCAAAAAGCTAGAAAAGAATAATGAATTGAGTATATGTAGCAAGTTCTTATTGAGGTAGAAAGCTTTCCCTAATGCTTTGAATTGAAACTTCAAAGGTTTCCATTAATCTTGAAGATTTAATTCTAAGCAATTCTAAGCATTATCGACTATAGGTAACTCTAATAAGAAGGAGAGACAACCAAGTTGAAGAGATTCGAGCTAAATTAAACTACTGTAAGAAAATGAAGTATAAACATGAATTTGGGATTATGTTATGAGAAGAATTAAGAAAAAGGTGGTGGGAGATGGATAATTGGGCAAATAAGTAAGAAAAATGAATAATAATGTAAAAAAGAAACCTTCAAAAGCTTGATGATAACATCTTTCGAAGAGGGAAGAGTGTGGAGCTTGGATCCCAACTCCTTGAGCTGAAGGTTAGGAGTCTGGTTCTGATTGTTTCATGAAGGAATGAGAAGTAAAGGAGACCGTGAGTGAACGAATGAGAAATAAAAGAGAACGTGAGTGAACGAATGAGAAGTAAAGGAGAATGTGAGTGAATGAACAAGAAGTGGAGGTAGGTTTTTCTCTGAAGTGAGGGTGAGTGAATAAATGAGGGGAACTTGAATGTGAAGGAGTTGGTATGGAAACCCTTGCGTTTCTGGAGAGAGCAGAGAATAATTGTCCATTATTGATAAAAAATAGTGTTTTTCAAGCTCTTCCAAAAAATATTGACTCACTAAATAATTTGTCTAGTTATGTTAATAAGTTATGACAAAAGAAATCTAGAAACAATATAAATATCAAAATATTAAAATAAGATCAACCATTTTAAATATTGTTAAAATATATGTGTTTTCTATTTTAGATCAACTAGTTTAGGTGAGTTAGTTAGGTTTATTTTTCATTATATGAACTCTTGTATTCTCAACCTTTCATAATTTATTGAGAAAATAATGAAAAACATTATTCTTTTTCCTTCTTCATTCTTCAAGATTTTCTTTCTCATTCATGCAATCTTTCATACTTCTTGATTAGAGATGGAAAAACGGGCCACTCGGCCCGTTTAGCCCGCGCCCACAATTGCCTGCAAAAATTTAAGCGGGCGTGGGCATGCACGCATTGGTTAACAGACAAAATTCATTGCCCTGCCCGTTTTAAAACGGGCTAGCGGGCGGCCCGTGGACATTGTTGAATAATTAAAAAATTCATACAATAAATGAATGAAATTAAATAAAGTAGTTGAAGATAAAAAATTAATAAATTTTTTGATATTTTATATGAAGTTTAACAAATCACATTAGATTACAATTTTTTTTAGGGATTAAAAATCATATTACATCAAAACTTATTTAAAATTTTCACTTTTTCCTTAAATTATGTTTATGGGCCGCTCGCGGGCCACCCACATGCCCAACGGAAATGCCCGCAAACTTGGCGGGCAAAACGGGTCGGGCGAAATGGGCAAATAGGCAAATTTTGTATACACTGCTGCAAAAAAATGTGGGCTATGCGGGCGCGCCCGCGGGCAATGCCCATTTTGCCATCTCTATTCTTGATTCATCAATAATATTTCTTTAATGGCTTCTACTATTTTAACATGATAACAGAGCATAATTATCCTTTTGATAGCTTTCGCTTATGACTCCATCATTCCAAGATTCTTCATTTAGCTTTCTCTGGTTCTTTTGTGTTGTTGATTAATCATCAAAGTTTTCATACCCTCTTTGCCTTGATTACCCTCTGAGTATCAATGCCAAAATAAACTCTTGATGATTTTAGTGAGAAAAAGTGATTCCACTGCAAAGCTTAAATGTCTTTAGCCATCACAGCAAAATCAATATCTATATGTTCAAGTATCATGGTTCAAGAGGCTACTTCTAATGGATGCAAGGAAACAAAAATCTGCTTAAAGAAGATGTGGGTTTGGTCTTATCAGTTTGTTGCCTATGTTTAAGGGTTTCTTCAACATCACCTCATTCACTTAATGATCATGGTGTAGATCCAAATGCTGGAAGAAATCTACAAGAAATAGAGCTGTATGGAGGATCATTCAAGAGTATTTAAAGTCCTTTGTGAAGAAAGAAAAATATAATATCTAACAACTTGTTTGTGTTGTTGGCTTGATATATATCAAGATATTGGAATATCATCATTAGAAACATGCACTTCATCAATATTTATGTGGTATTAACATTAACCTTATTTTGAGAATTGCATGAGTCTCCACTGTTGTCACTTCTATATTAGCAATACTAGACTTCACTCACATGTTCAGTCATGGCCATAGAATTTTCACAAAAAGTAGTACTTGTTGAGATGCAATTTTTCAGATGCAATTTTAGGAAGGTTTTTCCTTTGACAGAATGCGAATGTTAGCTTTTGTTAGCCTCTTCATCTCATTTATGATAGATCCTTTATCATTTACCCCTCAATTATTTCATTTCTTTACTACTCTATTTTCTTTATCCCTCTCTCTCATTAACATGCGACATTGTAATGTGTAATTTTTCCTCATTGAAGCAACATATTAGAATCAAATTAAGATTCATTTCTTTTCTCTCTTTCACCTATTACGGTTTGTTTGGTTGATTAAGCTTCTTTCAGGATAGATGGTTAAGCTTTGGATGAAGTTGCTTCTACCTATGATGGTTAAGTATCAATATTGCTTCATATTTCAATTTCAAGATTGGGAGAGGAAGATTCACTTACCGGTGTGAGGAGGTTTTAGAGTATAATTATCATGATTCAACATAATCATTTCAAACTTGGAATGCTTGCAGGGGCATGTTAAAATAGATCTTTTTTATATTTTAGATCAATTAGTTTAGGTGAGTTTGTTAGGTTTATCTTTTACTATATAAACTCTTGTATTCTCTCCCTTTCATAATTTGTTGAGAAAATAATGAGAAACATTATTCATTTTCCTTCTTCATTCTTCAATATTTTCCTTCTCATTCATGCACTCTTTTATACTTCTTGATTCTTCAACAAGATTTCTTTAATAAATCCTACCCTTACAAATATCAAAATAATTCCGACTAAATATGAAAATACAATTTAAAATAGTGTCATTTATCTTGTCATCATAAATCCATCACTCCTACAATGAAGAAAACGTAATACAATGTGTCAATGTGAATGCATATCCATGTCATGCACAATGAATCTCATTATAATTAATACTCATATTTTAGTTACATAGTTCACGCATCTATCAACATTTAACAAGTAATGTACATAATTATCAATCACTTGATGAAGTAAAATAAATACATCACTTACCGATATCAAGTGTAATTCAACATTTATTCATGAAGAAGCACTCACTTGAATTATGGTTGAGAGATAAGACTTATATTTTGGACCGATACCCTATTGAGGACATGAACTAGATTACCACATGAGAAAGTTTGAATATAAGGTCTTCAAAAAGTCCAAAGCTAATATGCGAACTGTATATTAGTTTACTTGGAAGCAAATTACTTTATAACCGTTAAATGAAAAAAATTGGTTACCAATTACCGTTTTGTCCACCTTTTAAAATTCGTGGTAACATTGCGTGACTTCAGTATAAAAGTCATGATAGAGTAATTTAACTTTTGTTAGTATAGAAGTCGTGATAAGACATAATGACTTCTGAATGGAAGTCATGATGAGACATAACGACTTCTGAATAGAAGTCGTGATGGTGTAATACAACTTTTGGTCAGTATAGAAGTTGTGATGACACATAATGACTTTTGAATAGAAATCGTGATGGTGTAATACAACTTCTAGTCAGTATAGAAGTCATGATGACATATCACAAGATCTGAATGGCCTATAACGACTTCTGGTCATTAATTCATTGGTGGCAAAGCTCTAAGCCTGCAGACGGATATCTGTCGGGGCCTAGGATAGCAACAATGATAAGGTTCCCATGATGATGACATGCAACGTCATATCCGTCCGAAAAAACTAAACATCTAAAGATCTCATCGTTGAGCTAGACTGGAAAGATGAACGCCGAGCTAAGGGCGAAGTAGCCCGAGACTTTAAGGGGTGTTGACTTCTGGTCAGTATAGAAGTCGTTCAATGCCAACCTGACTTCCAAAAGAAGTCATATTTCGGTATCACGACTTTTGAATTGTGATGAAATGCCTCATAAAAGTCATAATTTGTTATCACGAATTCTAAACTGTAATCAAAGGCCTCACAAATGTTGTACTTTAGTATCACAACTTCTAAACAATAACGGTAGCCGGTCACAATTTTAATGGATGGGATTATGGACCATTCAATCTAACAACTAAAAAAACAGTTCACTTGGAAACGAACTAACTTGCAGTTTGCAAGTTAGTCGCCACCCTTCTAAAAACTTCAAACTCTAACTCTATGATACATTGAAGAATTTGGAAAACAACATTTAGAGGCTTATACGGAAATACTAAACTAAAAAATGTTTGAGCATTAAATGCTATATCATATTTGGATTATCAATAACTCTAGAAGATAATGATACAAAATAACATATCAGAATATTTTTTGGATAAATATATAGGATAAACGATAAATCGTAACTAAAAAATTCATATATTCTAATATATGTTCCCAAAATAAGGGTTAAAGCTCTCAAAATATGGAGTTGATAAAAGAGAAATTCTAAGAAAGAGACTTAAGTCACAAGAATCTTAGTATAAATATAGTATCTTAATAGATATAAATACTCGCTCTACGAAAAAACTCTTCAAAATGAATACTCTAATTGTTCAAGATAGAACTATATGGCCTTGGTACGTACAACTAAAGTTCTACCTTGCTAGGTAAAATAAAATAAAAAACCACTTTAAAGTCCTTGTTTAACCGTACCAAAATATTGGCGCCCACCATGGTGATAGCAACCAATAATAGATTCCTTAATCTTTCAACTCAATTACATCATATTATCTCTTATTCTATTTTCCTACTTATCTTATCTTCTACTTCACTTGTAACAACCTTAGCTCAAGGTTTCAAATTTATTGTACTTGTTGTTATTAATAGAAGATGAGTCTTTCCATTATTCCAAAACCTATTTATGGTATAAGTGCCTCTCTTGCTTAACAATAAATTTTTATCGATCATGATATCATCCATTGGAGCTATGTCTGTTGTCACCAATCCTCCATCTGGACACAACAACAACTAGACTCTCATTTCCTTAAATGCAGGAACTATAATTTATCCCAAACTTTATGGCTCCAAGTATCCTATATGGAGGGTTCAAATCAATGCTCTCATTGTTGGCTATGATCTAATTGGTTAAGTAGATGGTAGCCTCAGTTGCCCTATTAAATTTTCTTGATGATGCCAACACCAAAATCAGTCATTTATACGCTCACTAGATGTGCTAGGATCAACTCATTATTCTTTCCATTCTTAGTTATGTTACTAACACTATAATCACTATGCTTAATGATATCGAAACCTCTAAAAATGCATGGGATATTCTAAAGACCATGTATGCAAATCATTCTCATAGTAGAATTCTATTGCTAATCCATGTCTGATACCTTGGTTTGGATCAACTTATGGTTGGTGATTGTTCATGTTTGTCCATTAGCCAGACTGGTAAACTTGCCATACCTACTTGTACTCATCCTCTTGATTTTAATGATACATTATGTGTTCTTGCAATCAATCAAAATTTGCTCTCTGTTTCTAAATTTTGAACTACTAAAATGTCTATATTGAACTTTTTCTGGATCGTTTTCTGGTGAAGGACTTGAAGACAACAATGGTTCTCTTGTGAGGAACTCGCAAAAACAATCTTTACACATACTTATTGTCTCACCTATGTGTTTTCCATTCCATTGTGCCTTCCTCAGTTCCATGGCATCATATTCTTGGTCACTATTCCTTCCGTATCCTTCAACATTTAAGAAGTACTTATCATCTCTAAATAAAGCCTAGTGAGCTAGCAATATGTTCCTCTTGTCACTACGGAAAATGTCACAAACAACCATTTTTGGATCACAACCTCTAGAGTTCTCAACCACTTCAGGTTGTATACTTTGATGTTTGGGGCCCTACCCCGTGTAAATTCTATGATGGTTTTTCTTATTATGTTACTTTTGTTGCTCATTTCACCAAATATGTCTGATTGTACCCCTTAAAAAATAAATCTGAGTTTACTCTATCTTCATTCCATACAAAAGAATTGTTGATGTTTTTTCCAAATTACCATTAATTGCCTTATACTCTAATAATGAAGGTGAGTTCATCAAGATAAAACAATTCCTTGTCTCCCATGGAATATCATATGTCAAAATCCCACCTCATACCCTAGAATTAAGTGGCACTGTTGAAAGGTGACATTGCCACTCCTAACCCAATAATTAGGTGTAAAAATACTACTTACAATATCGTAAACTCACCCTTTCAAAATCAGATTACTATCCTCAAAGTAAGAGGTTGTCGAATTCATAACAACTTGCTAACTCAGCCTTTTAAAATTAGATTATTATCCTAAGCTTGGTTTTTCGAAGAGGTTTTCAAGTTAGTTGGTTTAGTTGAAAAGTTTTGATAATTAAAAATGTTGAAATTTAGATGTGGGATAGACTCACTATTCATATCAATAAATTAGACAACAATTACACAAATAAAACAAACATAATTTCACATAACATTTGATCTAAAAAAAATACTAAAAACAAATGCTTTAGTTTACTTAGCAACTCATGAAATAAAGCCAAAACCTTAAACACAAGATCACCATTGATTATGACACATATGCATACCTCTATTTCTAGCAATTATGCATATGAATTGAGATTAATGCACACCCTCAACAATGTTAACTGTCAATGACTTAGTCAATGCTAACATTCTACCAAATTAGTTCTATGTCTTGCAACTAAATTGATAAAACTACAATCTATGAACCATCAAGAGTGCCTCTATGTCTAGTAATACGTACCATCAAGTTTGAAAGTTTTCAATATAAATATGAGTCTATGTCTAGCAAACATGTGAAAAAATATATTCATTGTGGTAATAAAACTTACAACTATATCTAGTTTTTTGCATAATGGATAGATTACTTGCTTTAGACTATTGAACCAAAATTTCTTCACAAAGTTCTTTTCCTAAGGCAAACTTAGCATTTCGTCAAACACATAGTAAGCCTTAAAGCACAACAAGAACAATTCATAAAAATCAAATCATTTTATTCATAAATCAAATCCAAAGTTTTATTGATGAGCTTAAACTTGAAAATGAAACCTTATATCTTAAATATATTAACTCTTCTTGTGATTGTACTACTAAGTCAAATATGATATCTACTTGTGAAAATTGCACATTCTTGGAAAAAGAAAATAATATCTTAAAAGATAAAGTTGCTAAATTCACAACTAGTAGTGACAAATTAAACAACCTACTTGGTACCTGTAAAAATGTTGGGATTAGATCCAGTTTGGGATATATGTGCGCAAAGAATATATTTCACAAGAAATGTGTAGATGTTTTGAAAATGTCATATCATAAATCTCTTACTTGCATTTATTGTGGAATGTATGGTCATACTTTGAGTACATGTAATATTAGAATTCATGATGTTCCAAATGGAAAATATATGTGGATCATTAAGGGACAAGATTCCCATGTAACTAACATGAAGGGATCAAACATCATTTCGGTACCCAAGACATGCAAGTAAACTTGTTTTGTAGGTGTGCCTAAGGACATTAGAACATCAAATTGCATATGGACAACAAATGTTATAGGCACGTAGGTGAGAAGATCAAGCTTCATTGACTTATCACCAAAGAAAAAGGATAATGACACATTTGAAAAATTGTCAACTCAAATGCTTGAAGTTTAGAAGTATTAGGTTATAAAGGTAATAATGTATCTCTTTTAACTCCAAATGTTATATACTTTAAGTGTTACAAATAAATCCTTTTATGAAATCCTAGTGAGACCATCTTTTTCAAGAAAATCCCAAAAACCACTTTTTAGGTCAAAAACTTGATGTTTCTCATTTACATGCTTTTAAAATGCGAACATTTTATTGTTGAACAATTATAAGATTATTTAAGTATGTTTGATTCATAAGTAAATGTAGAAATATTATCTAGGATATTTCAATAATGAAATAGCACAACAAGTCATATTTCATATTAAGGAAAATGGCTAAAATTCTTTTTGAAAAGCCTATGGAAATTTAATATTTGATACACCATCTCTAAAAGAGGAGAGGAAATGTATGCTTAAAATTTTGTAGGTACTCATGAGGATACACATTCAAAAGATTAAAGTGCTATGCAAGAAAAGAAAGACAAGAATCAAGAAATTGAAGAAAGGCCAAAGAAGAATTCAAATATGGCAACCTTCTAGTATCTTGATAAGGATGAGGTAAAGCATAAGATGTAACTATATTTCGAGGCGTGTTCTATTTTATATTGTCTTATCACATGTTTGGCCCGATATTATGTCTAAGTGTTTGAATGCATGCTAGATGTCTAGACTATCCTAAAAAACCGCACTTATCGCAAATAAATATATGTGTTATTGATTGTATATATTTTCATGTGTTTTGGCTCTAAGTTAAGTATGTAGTAAGTGTCCAGGATAGGTCATTACTATTGGAGTCTTAGAAAACCTTTAAACAAATCCAAACTATGCCACAATCTGTCTTAACGACTTATTTATCGATTGTTCTATGATTTAATCGATTACCTGGGCATTTTTTAAGAAAAAAAACTTGATTATCAGTCCTCATAATCGATTACTTGGGATAAAAAAAATTTAAATATGTAATCGATTAACTTAGAACATAATCAATTATCTGTGTCAAAAATTCAATCTCGTTAATCGATTAACACAAAGGTTAATCGATTAAGTGCAGTCACAAAACATATTCAAACTTAGTTTTGGGTTTAGTTTCTTCAAATCCTAACCTCGGGTGTTTTGTCTTCTTCACCCAAATTCATCTTGAAATTCATCCTCAAAATCAAATTTGAGCTACCCAATCTCTCTTTATTTCCTCCTCTTAAATTCTAGCTCATCAATTTGGTTAAAATTGAGTGACCATATATTACCCCCTTTCTAAAACCTAATTTGATTTCCCTATCTAATCGACTATCCATTCACTTTTTCGGCCAAAATGAACAATGAAAGACCCAAGAGAGTGAAACATACCGCTAGAATGAACTATTCTCATAGTCATTTAGGATGTACTAGAAATTTGGACGTTGGAGGGACTTCTTCAAATGTTGGGCAGAATGCATATGTGGGTTTGGATCCATTTTATGCTTATGCTCTTTAAGCAAAAAGGTTTGAAAGATTTATCAACCGAAAACCTAAATATATACGTTATGTCGACATGACATGGATGGTGGAGCAGGGATTTCAGTTCCCACATGAATTAGAGATACAAGGGGTTGTATAGTTTCTAGAGCTAAATAGCAGCATATACCCATCTCTAGTTCAGGACTACTATGCGAATTTTCAATATAAGGTTGATGGTTATCAAAGCATGGTGCAAGAGAGGTTGATTCTGATGAATGATGAATTGTTTATGGTTTTTGGAGGCTTGGCGTATGATGGTGGACCTCTTGGTGACTGTAATGATGAGAAATGGAATGTGTACAACTCCACATAAATGTATAAGTCATTCCTAAGAAGACCATATTACTTTGTCCAAGGTGAGCTTACTAAAGCTGGTTCGCTAACTGTGGAAAATAGGCTGATGCATTATTTGATTGCATATATTTTGGTTCATCACAACACTAATCACACTCAACCAAAAGTAAATGATTTGAAATTAATGTTTGCTAATAAGGAAGGTATACTGATTAGCTAGCCTAATGAGAATTTGAAGGTTATGTATGGCATTGCATCGTCTTCCAGAAGATTGCTAGCATATGGGATATTTATCTCCTGTGTCATTGATCACATTTAGATCGACACTTTTGGTTTGGAGATCATTCTTGTAAATCCCAGAGAGCATATGGTCAATGAGAATCTCATTCATAAGATGAGTATTTATGAATATGAAGGTGAATGGATGTATCAGGAGGACCATAGGACTACTTTTACCTTGGACTTACTACATGAGTTAGAAGGTTATGGGCAAGGCGAGCAAAACCAAGAGCAACAATATGACAAGGCTTCTAATATGCCTCAAGGTCCTTCAATTGGTTTGGCTCATCTAGATGTCATGGACAAATGCCTGAATGAGCAGATTGATTCGAGAATGAAATCCATGGAGGATAGGCTCATGGCGGAGTTTCATAGACAAGAATAAGATAATCAAAATCGTTTCGAACAATTTCACTTTCTGTTTAGAATCTTCGATGACTTTCCACAACCACCTCCTACTTTTTCTAGCTTAGGGCCTCTAGTGTGTCCTAATTAGGTTATGATTTACGAGTTTATGGTCTATGTATTTTGGTCGTTGCGTTGTAATCTCAAACTTGTTATTTTGTGCTTTGAATTGTACACACATAACATGCTATAATTTTAATTTTGTGCATTCACTTGAATTATGTACTTGCTATCCTTTTTTATAATTGTTTGATCAATGAATGAATATTTAGTTGTTTTAAATCTGTTGCATTGATCTTGTTGTTTGTAGTCTGTATAAAATGAAGGCATAAACTTCTGCAAATAACATATAATTTGCATTGCATTCTGTCATATCAGTAATGTTAATCGATTAAGAGGAGTCATAATCGATTAAGTGCAATATAAAATGCGTTTCTGTGAAAATTTGAATTATATGTAATCGATTAAGTAAAGACATAATCAATTAATAGTAGTAGAAATTGCAGTGTTTCCTTTCTTTTGGCATAAGCTTTCATATATAATATTGTTTTTTGATCATGTCAAAAGGGGGAGAAAAGTTGTTATTTATATTTTATAGGGGGGGGAAAAGTTCAGGCTTCCGCACGCAAATGAGAAATCACCCTATGCTAAAATTTAGGGGGGGGGGATGCACATCAACTTACAATAAGGAAAATTGTAAAACAGAGTTGATTGTCATCAAGTAGATCCAACAAAGAGTTTTCAGATCCAACAATTGTTTGTCATCATCAAAAAGGGGGAGATTGTAAATAGAAGTATGCATAAATGAGCAAATTGTATATGCAAGCATGCATCATATAGATTTTGATAAAGACAAAGGTTGGTGAAAATAAAGATTAAAAACAAAGATCGACAACAATGATTGATAAAGATAAGCTTGAAGGCATGAACAAATCAACCAACAACAAAGTCAAAAGTCAAGACTCAAGTTCACTCAAGCTAAAGCCTTCAAGAACATTTAGAGGCTAAGAGTTTCTATTTCTTTATTAGGTCTTAAGATGTTTGCTTAGAAAGAGTCTAGGCAAGGATGAAACCTAATGGAAGTCTCACAAGCTAAAATAAATTATATTTTTCGAAAAACCGTTTATCGATTAAGAGTTATATTAATCGATTAAGCAATGAAAAATTGGGAACTCGTTAATCAATTAAATATGGGTTTAATCGATTAAGAGTAGTTACAATTTATGGTTTCTTGAATTTTAAAGAATCAATAATCGATTAGATTAAGTGATAATCGATTACCTACACCAAAAAACATATTGTATATCAACCCGTTTTTTCCATTGTTGTATAACAACACAATAACGAAAAACACATTAACTAAACATATTTCCGAAAATCACATTGTTCTTACACTTTCATATCAAAAGATAGGTATCTTCACCACTTTAGTATCACCATTGATAGAAGATTGGCTTGGGAAAATGCTAGTTGCGGTTAGGTAGGTATGTTCACCACTTTATACAAGGAAGTTGAAGAGGAGCAAGAATGGGCTACGATGAATCGTGAGTAGGTAGGGTAATCAAAAGAGACGAGAGAGGTTAAGTCACATTTCTTGGCTTAGAGTTCAAGAAAGGAGCGCTTGTAGAAGTGTAAAGTTGGAGAGTGTGTTTGTAAATACATTGGTTCAATTTCATAGTGAAGAAAAATCTCTCAATACAAGCAAACAAACCAAGATAAAATTCGTGTCTCATTCTTTTCAACCCTTAACTCCTTACATTTTTGTATTACTTGATTTACTTAACTTGACGTGCATATTATTCTGAGTTATTTGCATATTTTGTTCTGTACATTTACTGTTCTTAATAATTTGTAAGAGTGCATATAAGTTTAGCTTAATCTTGATGATTTTAGAGATCAAAGAAAACTGTTTTTCAAAGAACAAGAGCTGAATAATCAATTAGGTTCTTTAATTAATTCATTATTTGAAAAACAAGTTAATTGATTATATTTGTGCTTAACCGATTAAACAATGAGGAAATTTGTAAAATTTGTTTGTTAATCGAGCAATGGTAATTATGTATCGTCCCCCCCTTAGGTGAGATAAAGAGCCCTATGGGATCCAACATCATTTTCTTCTTGTGCTTATCTAATCCTCATGCTGACTTTGATCTTACTTCGTCAATTTGTTTTACGATAAGATTGAAATTTTTATTGTGTTCATTTGTTATTGTAATCTGCACATGAAGTCGTTCTTGATATAGCAAAGTTGTTGTTATTTTATAATTTCAAGTATAGAATGGTGATTAGATGTGAGGCATGCTCTATATCAAGAAAGAATATTAGTTCGGGGTGAGAAATCATATATATAGGACATAGTTGTCATTTTGGGATACATAGAGCTAGGAGGTTGTAGCGAATCAACTAGGACCAAGTAGTAAATAAATATGAGGAAGTCTTTACATATCTAGTTTAATTAAAACGATATCTCAACAATGACAATTCTCAAATCAACTGAAGAGTTGGACGTAGTATTACTCTTAAAGTGAACTAGCATAGAATCACCAGGATCAAATCAATTTTTTATTTCATAATTGATTTGATCATTCTTGAATCAATAAGGCATTTTTAACCAAATTGAGTTGTATGGTTTATACTACAATTGATCCATAATCGATTAAGTCAAATTAACATTGCATAATTGGTTTTTAGTTGCACATTAATCAATTATACGAGCATCAATTAACTAAAAGTCTTTCGTTAATCGTTTAAGGATAATTAAAATTGAATTTTGTTATTGAAGCAACGAAGTAACCACATACCAATTCACCACTCTCCCTCAGTGTGTAGTGCCCTTGTAAACCATCATTTTGGGTGTGTTGTGTGCAAACTTTTAATCATGTACGATGTGTTCGAGACAATTAATATTTTTGAGTTTATTCAAGTCTGAAGTCCCACATTGGATATTTGGGAAGGAAAGAAAAAGTTTATAAGTAGAAAAGGCTCATGAAACTATTTCGTTAAAGTTTTGGATCAAGACGTGGTGTCTCACTTGTGGCTCTTCACTCTTCCCATACCCTAGTAATAGTGGAACTCCCTGGTGGTTGGAGGCTCCCCGATCGCAATTTGGTCCAACAAGTGGTATCAGAGCCGATGGTTCAGTTGGGACATGGTGGAATTAAGGGGGAGCAGACCGGAAAGTGTGTGATACCCACACTTGAGGGGAGAATGTTGGGTTTATTCAAGTGTGAAGTCCCACATTGGAGATGCAGGAAGGAGTGAAAGAGTTTATAATTAGAAAATGCTCATGGAACTAATGTCTTAAAGTTTTGGTTTAAGACATGGTGTCTCAATTGTGGCTCTCCACGCTTCCCATACCCCGGTAACAATGGAACTACCCGGTGGTTGGAGGCTCCCCGGTCGCAGTCTGGTCCAACAAATACAACATATGCAAATTGAATATGTTATTGTTATTTTGTGGCTTATGTTCCAAATCATCCTATACAAATTATAAGTCATCAATTATTAGTTATATGATTAGATTTTTGCTGTGATTAAAATCTCAAGTACTATTTTAAGGAGATTTCATGTACTCATGATGGATAGAAATGTCAAAGTTTAAAAAAATTCAAAATAGTGTTATTGAGATTTTTATTCTACTATACTTAAATTTTCTAACATTTATAAATGAGATGTCTATGGAGTCTGAGTTTAAACTAAATTGGATACTCATGACATACATGTCAAACACATCACATGTTTTTTAAGTTGTTTTAAATAGTTTGTATTAAATTAAAAGGGACTCGTCTACTTTATTCTACTACTTTAATTTAATTGTCCATGTCATTGTAAAAGTTATAGTATGTAAAGCTATATTACATAGTATTTAATTAGTATGTTACATGTGTATTCATATGAGCGTTATTTTTTTGCCACTTAGTTAAGAACATATGTGTTACTTGTGTACTCGTAAGGTTAAGAACATACATGTCACTTGTACATTCATATTGTTAAAAATACACATGTTACTCGTGCATTCGCATGGTTAGGAACACACGTGTTACACATGCATTCACATGATTGAGAGCACATATTACAGGTGCATTTACATGGTTAAGAACTCACATGTTACTTGTTCATTCACATGGTTAAGAACGTAAATGTTACTCGTGCATTCACATGGTTAAGAATGTGCATGTTACTCGTGCATTCGCATGAGTCGGACTGATTTTGAGACATGATTAGAAGCGCATAAGTATCAATATTATTAAAGATGAACAAAAAGGATAAAGGATCATATTAGCATTGTACCCAAAAAAATGGACAAAATTATCCCTAACTAATAATCTTAAGTGAAGTTTCCTATCAAGACTATTTTAGTAAATAACTTAAAATTAGGTTATTCTCCTACCCTAACCCCAAATCTTATCTCATTCTTGAGTTTCTATCCTCAGCACACTATAGCTAAACCTCTTCATCATCTCCTTCCTTCTTCTCAGTTCCAAAAATAATGAGGCATAGCACCATATTAGGAAATGATGGAGAGGTTTAGCTGCCATGTGCCGAGGATAGAAACTCAAGAATGAGATAAAATTTGGGGTTAGGGTGAGAGAATAACCTAATTTTAAGTTATTTACTAAAATAGCCTTGATAGGAAACTTAACTTGAGTTTATTAGTTAAGGATATTTTTGTCCATCGTTTTTGGTACACAATGCTAACAAATATGCAAACCCCTATATATATGTTTATATGTATATACATATATATATATACATATATATATATATATTAGTAATATTGTGTAATAATTTGATATAAGAAAATGAAATATATAGAACATAAACATTGTGAACTAATCTCACTGTATGTGTTTTATGTGGTAACTACTCAATCTCTATTTGACATCTATATATCTATCATGACTACATTATAACATTGTATGGTACATTGGTTCTTAAATCTCTATATAAATTTGAATGTAGGTTGTACATCAAATAATTGATACTTAGACAATAAACATCCTAACTAATTGGCATTTTGAATCAATCCTTTCTCACTTCATATTTTGAGTACATCAATAAAAATATAGGAAATACCATGATTGTAAATTTCAACAAACAATAAACCGTATATTATCTCACCACCATCCTAATTCCTTGAACCAAATATAGAGGACGATAAGGGAATCACATTTCAGAACTCCATGCAAGAAACAAATAAGGAGAAGAGGTCATGAAAGGTACAATCTGTGCTTGGGGGCAGGCCTTGAAGCAAAAACTGGAATAAAGTTCTTGAACACTAATGTTCAATGGCAGAGCATCTGAATCCAATTGATTTGCCAATTTAAAAATAAATTGAAGCTTAGAAACCCATAATATCACATATCTAAAGAAATTGGTATCCGGTGATAAAGGCATTAACCTGGACATTATTTAATGCTACATTGGTTATTGTTCTTGCAGTTTCGAATCACCTATAGTTGTATAAACATTTAACACAATCCCAATAAAAAATGACATACCCAAGCAAATATGCATTCATTGCATAAGTGTAGATAAATTGAGGAAGGAACACTTCACAAATAGGATTTATGAATTCCTAAATCTCATTTCTCTTCAAATATTTATTTTTACCAAAAAATGCAATGTTTATGACACTCCTACACAATAACATGTTGCACACAAGAATACACCAAGAATACACCAAAAATAAAAGAACCAAAGAATTTAAAAACATGTTTTAAACATGGACCTAAACTTATATATGAACAGAAGAGAAATCATGTTAATATGTTATACAAACATATTAGATGTGAACATGTTCTTGATTATAAATCAAAGATACCAATGTTCCATGATGTAGAAGTCTTAAAGTTCACTCGGGTCATGTTCTCTAGTACTGTTGCTATTGTAGGTATGTACCTGAAATCACAACCAAATCTTATAAATGACACTGGAGAAAGGGAATAAACGAAAATGAAGACAATGACTTACGTTATAACAATAAGAGGTCGTTTTCATTGATTCCTATGTGAATAATAACAATAACTCTGATATTAAATTGACCATTAAGAAAATTATTACTAAGAGTAGTAGCATAATTATATTTTTTTTGCCACTAAACACATAAAAGAAACATTTTCCACATATAGATAGCAAAAAAACAAAAGAAACCTCATCCTAAATATGGTACTTTGAGCCCATGAGGTTAGTTGTTATAGTACTAAGAAGAATATTGTAACGCCCCAAAAATTACTCCAACAACATTACCCAAAAATGGGCAAAACAAACTTTTTGTATATAAAATTTATTTCCTTACATTCGATTCCTTTTCGGGACACCACGTTAAGTAACATAAATTGTAGAAAAATCAACAATCGTTACCTAATGGTAACCAAAAGCAACTCAACATATCGTGAAATAATTCTTCATTGAAATAACGGAAAATGTTAGTACGAAAAACAAGGCGAAACAAAATATTTTTCTAAATTGAAAACATAAAAAATAGGCTTAGTCATTCAGCACGTCAAAAGTATCCTACACAGATACCCTCCTCAAAAGCAAAATAGAAATGGAAATGGTTGCTAGTGACTAGCTCCAGTGTTCGCCAGTGCGCTAGAACACTCGCTTGGGTCCTCCTCCGTCTCAGAATCGGAGGAGGGGCCTAACAACTTAATGGAGTTCTCTATATAGATTAACTCCACATAGTCCTCCTCTTCAGCTTTCAGCTCCTCCTCTTCAGCCTTCATCTCCTCTTTCGGGTCATTGGATGAACCCTACGACCTACTTCCCGCTCCCGTATCTGCCTGAAGATCGAGCATCGTCCGTCGAGCAGCTCTCCTCCATGGTGGGGAACTGAGCACGTCATCCCAACTCCATCTCCTAGTAGATGGCCCTGGAGCAGTGGGTTTGTGAGGAATCACAAATTGAATGGATGGTGCAGCAGGTGCTGGTCTCTAAGCAGGTCAAGTGAAAGAAGCCTCCCAGTATGCATGATGTGAGGGGAAGCACATCGTAGAGCCATCATAAACCATTTCCAGCTTTAAAGTACAAGGGCCTGTATAGGTGTACTATTGTCTGTCACTGCTCCATGTCCCTTCTTGGGAGATCAAGAATCGGTAGCTCCGAATCTTCACGGTACGGTCCATCTGAACGAGAACACGGACCGAAGACAAGCAGAAAGAAAAGGGACTAAGACATCTAATTAATATTATTCATTGACGGCATGGAATTACACAGAATATCACATCCAGATAGACAAACATAATATACCCAATATATTTCACATACATAAATGCAAATGATGAATAATATTATATCTCAAACTATGAGAATCAATATCATAAACTCAATGTATGAATGCTATGTTTATTTCATCCATCCTTACACCAATATCCTCCCAATAAACTATTTGGAAATAACCAAGAGTACAAGTCCCATAACAAGCCGATTTGAACGCACCAAAAATATTCCTCACAAGGATGTATGATCGATCTGTTCTGAAGAACTTCCCATTTCAGGATGGTGTTGTATCAAACACTTTCTGGGCATCCCTCTTATCGATCCTAATTGCAAAGAGGGCATGACAGAGATTGTCTAGTTTGTGCTGTGAGAATTTTCTAATCCAACAGAATACCTCATCCAGGATTACAAGGGACTCGTTTCACCTAGACTCGCCCTCAAGACTTTGTTGACAAATCACCACCATCACCGTCCCTCTCAACATCGCGGGGCTCATTTGTCTCTCGTAAATTTCCTCTCCACTACTTCGTTATTCATAATGAGTATGAACACTAACCGAGGTTAGCCGATTAAATCTTTTAATCATTCTTTTACACGATCGGTCCAACCTAAGACATCTCCCAAAAGAATGCTTCTTGTGGGACCCGATCTTACGTCATTACGTAATAGAGGAATAATATCATTGCCACTACTAACCATCGTTAAATTACCCAGGAAGGCAACATGGCAAAGCCTCTTATGGTCAGATGACCTCGCTGCGTGGTACCATATAACCATTTTTAGGCATCGCCTTACTCACAACATCATCGTGGGAATCCTTGCCCGAATAAAGCGCAAGAACAAAGGTAACTGTATAAGTTTGTTGATTTGGGCAACAAGTTCCTCGCTCGAGCCACGACCTCTCCCAATTGTTAAATTTACTTCTCACCCAAGTTAGGGTTATTGTCTAAGCAATCAACCAATCAAAAACATTGTATGTCTCTCGTCGAACCGAGAGATTATCACTCAAGTGACGATTTCATCAAACCAAACTCAATTCTCTGTCTGGCTCTCACCCAAGCTAGTCAAAATCACCCTCTGGGTCTCGCCTGGGCGAAATATTGTCGCATGGGCGCCCATAACTGCCCAGAACAGGTGAAACCCCTGCTTGGCCCTCGCCCAGGTGAGAACCACTCGCTCAAGAGAGGCTAGCTCACCCAGGCGAGGGTAGTCCAATTGCCATGACTAATTCCTCGCCCTCTTGGGCCACCGAATCGAAAATCTCTGTTGTTTTCGATCCCTGCGCGTTTTAGTTTCTCGAGTGGTGTTCCTTCATGGATAACTACCATAATATTTCATACTTTAATCTATCCTAAGGCATAAAACTTAAGAAATCATTCGTACTTAATCCAGGCATGCAAACATTTGATTAAGTACATGTTTCTTAAAAAAAACAAATATAACTCCCAACTTTTGAGGTAGTTTGGGAGATCCGGGTGTGATATTTGGACACCACTGTGTCACGAAGTATTCTCTCTCACCTTAGGTTCTAGAGCAGTTGATCTCCTTTAAGTGGATGGACAGGTTGTCCAACTTCGAACACTTCGAAACTAAACACAAAAACAAATCAGTGATTTGTGAGTTAAATCTTTTACCTCATAACTCTAAGGTAAAGACATCATTTTAATCTATTTTAAGAACTCCAACACTTTCATCCACCCGGTCCAAGATTCACATTCTTGAACCATCCTTTATCCTCGAAAGTCTTGTTCATGATTCCCATCGTGTTCATGGTCATTTCAACACCTTTTTTAGAAGTGTTGATCTCATACTCAAAACAACATTTTAAATCAATATATCTTTTGTTAGTCTTACCACTTTAAAGTAAGTTAATTAAGGTAGATTCAATAAGAGTTCATGATCCATTCAACACCTCTAAACATAACCACAAAGGTTAATAGGTGTTGGTTTCATAGTCGTGAACAACAATGAACCAACTTTTCAACAAAACTCATCCAATTTAAAAATGGCAAACTACATACTTTCTATCTTGTCCAAGGCTATAGTTTCTCAACCAGAAAACAAGTGAAAAGATTCTACTTTTACATGGTTCAAAACTCCTTAAAGGTTCCTTTGATTTTATAATCATCCCCTTTCATTAAAATCAACAAAATGCATATTTTTAAACACTAAAACAGTCCCATGAATAATAAAATTTTATGGTTTCAAAACAACAATTTTCTAAGTTCAAGAAATCCCATTTTTTGAGCTCTTGAGTATAACAAGAGTTAGGAGGATGATTAGAAAATTTCAATGGTTGAAAATATTTATAACATGCATATAAACATCATACTAAAATCTCATAAACACTTAATGGTTAGATTCTAAGAGAAGAAGAAATAAAATGAAGAATTACCTTAGAGTTCTTAGATATTCAAAGTGAAGAAGAGTGAAAATTCCAAGGGTTTTTCTCTAAGTTAGAGGGGGCTCTTTAAAGAAAATAAATCTGATTTGGGGAGGGGAAACCAAAGGTTTTTCAAATAGTAAATTGTGTAATGGGTAAATGAGGGGTTTAAGGGATTTTGTGTAAGAGGTGCGTACTTTTGCTTGCTTGACAAGCAAGCTTCACTCATGAAAGTGATGTGACCTCTTCGGTAAAACATTCGCGATTAAACCATGTTTGAGTATTGTCGGCTAATTCGGGATGAAAAATATTTAGAAATGCGTCATGGATAAACTTAATGTTTAGAAAAATATTCGGGATGATAAACTTAATATTTAGAAATGTGTGATGTGACCTCTTAACTTGAAATAATATTTTGAAGCCAAATGCGCAATCGGAATTCGATTCCGAGCTACAGAACTCAAAAACACAATATTAGGCCGAATTTGGGCGAATTTCGGCCCGACAGTAGCTCAAAAAATTTTCGTCACATAAAATTACGAAAATTTTCCATAAACTAGGAATTCATAAAACAAAACTAATACTCAACTACCATTTAGTCTAAATCATTACCGATTAATTTCTAAAATTAATTATTATTAAATTAAATAATTAATAAAACATGCATAAAAAACTCACGGTGTTACAAATATCATCTAAATTAGAAACTAGTCATTTAACATCCTGCACCACAATGAATTGAGACCTCCCATTCTACTGCTTGTGGTGTATCACAACTAGTCTCATATTTTGTCTTCCTGACCTTCCTATAATATAAGACACCCTCAAACGATGAACATTCAAGAAGGAGCTAAATCCACAAGCATCAATTAAAGAATGTGATTACCTCATTAACATAATTTTATAAGCACACTACTTACACAATGTTATAAACATACAACTTAACAATTGATCTCCTATTCTGAAAGATGCATACAAGGATAAAGAAATGAAAAGTGATAATAATGGCTCAACAATCAACTTAACATTGTGTAAGTAGTGTGCTTATAAAATTATGTTAATGAGGTAATCACATTCTTTAATTGATCTCCTATTCTGAAAGATGCATACAAGGATAAAGAAATGAAAAGTGATAATAATGGCTCAACAATCACTTTTATCGAATGGTTTAATTTGCATTGTTCTATACGGCATCACAGCTCAATCTTCCACCTCTGCACAAAGAAAATGTGTGTTTGGTTGTCAGATATAGAGAAAACCATTTTAAAATAAAAATCAAATAAGCACATGTTAGGACACACAAAATACACATGTCTATTTAAAGATGAACCACCACTAAAAAGATATGTTTGTGATCTTGATTAGAAAACAAGCAAAATTAATCAGCAATCAAATACATGAAGAAAAAATTAATGGTAGAGTTAAACCCTAGAACATCATTAGACCCATATAGAAGAGTCTTAATCAGCAATCATCGTGTCCATTGAAACTCTAGACCCAAATGTTCATCAACTCCATAGCCAACATTCCATATTTCAAACCATTTCTATATAACTATAGCTTTCCCTCTATGTTTCTCATATCAGAATTCAAATACTTCGTTCTTTCGTTGAAAACTCAAATCACACAAAATCTCTTTCTTGTTTTGCTAAATTGTGAGAAAATGTGGTTGGGAAAGGTGAGGGTCCAGCGATTGGAATCCACTTTAGAATAACTTACTCGTGTGATGGTGTTTGGCAGCATATCCGCATTGACATCATAGCCAACGATCAGGTAACAAGACTACCCCATCCTACGTGGCTTTTATTGATATAGAGTGTTTGATTGGTGATGTAGCCAAGAGCTGCAGCCACATAAAACTGATTAAGGCAGTGTTAGTATCTTCCACAAATAGAACATAACATGACAAACTTTTGACATGAAAGCAAAATATATATCTTCCCACTAAAAAAGAAAAAAAAAACTTTTGAAATGGAAGAAGAAAAGATTTTGGTTGAAGAGAAAAATAGTGAGAGAGTAATAAAATGAATAAGTGAAAAGTAGAGAGATGGTTGGATTTGAAAAAATTATTCAAACATTATTTAATGTGACATGTTATTTGAATTTGAATTTAGAAGTGGAAAAGTATAGAGACCCATATACCATGTGTGAGGATCCATTCTCATTGTTTCATTTTTTAACGATATAAGATACAACGTGTGATTTTATTATAAGAATATGAGGTTGTTTTGAAGGGGGAAAATAGATGAAAGCATGACACGTGGACAGTTTCTTTTGTTGAGGAACATCATTTTTTTTATATAGTAATAAATAGATGAGGCTTGTAGAAATGTATTATTATATTTTTTTCTATTTTTAGAGATATTTATTGATTGTTTTTTTATGGTAAAGATCTATTTAAGTTTTAAAAAAAATTGTATTTACCGACTCCTTGAAATTTTAAAAACCCTAAAATAATTCAATAGTACTAAATATAGGTTAAATTAATTATTTTTAGTATTTTTATACGATAAGAACTCATTCATAATATTTGAGTATTACTTATGATTTTTTTCGGAGATAAAACATTACATATGAAAAATTTTAAAGATCAAATTGGTAATACACTACTTAATATTATGCAACGTGGATATTTTGCTATGAAAAGGGGGTGATACAAAGAAAGCAACATTATTGTAGCAGGTGTGATGTCAATCTTTGTGGGGCCAATTTTGCAGTACTATTAAATGAGATAACAAGATTTCTGTGGAAAGGGACCAGAAGCTATTAAAGCTGAAGATCTAATAAAATGGAAGAGTGAAGGGTTAAAATGCAAGATGGATCATGCTGGAAAAGAATAAGGTGAAAGAATGATGCAAGAAACAATGTAACGAGGACTTAATTTTTACAGTTTCTGTTGAAACTTTGTGAATAATTGTGAGAATGGCTAGAGATAGGAGTAGTACTTATATTCCGAAAAGGCATGTATGCATGTTTTGCTTCTTTATGATTGTTCTTACTTTCTTTTTGGTGTAAGGTGGAGTAGTATGAATATCTTTATCATATTGGGTGTTTGTACAACGTGGTGGTAATTATTATTTCTTTGTATTTATCACTAGTTTTGATGCACATGATAATGTGTGCTTCTTCTTATCCCTTATTAGAAGGTGGGGGAAATAAGTTCTTGGTTGCTCAAACTAGTATTATTATTAATAACATTACTTCTAAAGAAAAGAAAAAGCAACATGTGTATACCAATTAAAGTAATAACAGGGAGATGCAATAATGTCAATACAAAAGAATAGACTTCCAAGATCGTACGCCTCACCAAATTCCAGCTATCCCTAATCTGAGTATTCATGAAATTAGGCTTGCCGACAATGGCAACGAAAACGCATTATAGAGCAGCATTTACGCCAACCCCAACAGAATCAGAATTTAGTTAAGCACAATAAAAGCCTCACTGGACAAATCCAAATCAGTTTTCTTTCGATCATCATAGAAAGTGACAATTATATATTTTTCCTTGTGTACTTAATAATGATCATGATTGAGGAAAAAATAAGTACTTAATAATGATTGGGAAGAAAGAAAACAAAAATCAAAGAAAAATATATAACATCTGTTGGTGCAGTGAAAGTGATTATTGTGAAACGTTGACCAGAAGCAATTAAAAAAATAGCATAGAATAAACAAAAGAGAAGAAAACAATATAATTTGTTAACGAGTTTAGCCAATTGTGTCTATGTCCCTGATAGTATTGACCGACTACCACCAATATATTATTAGAGAATAAGGATTACAAGTTCTAACAATAACAATGGACTTGAGTCCATTATATAATATTAATTACTCTACTACTATTCCAATATTAGGCAATGTAAGACTAATACAATAACATATTTCAAGCATCTCCAATAATTTTTATCTTGATTGAAATAGACGAATATCTTGCTCCTTAGGAAATATACGTAATAATCTCCATCTTAGCGAATATTATGCCCCACCTTGCTCAATCATTATGTCAAATTTGCAGTTCAACAACGCGTATTTTAGAAGTATAACAATGCTTTCATTTGCTTTCTGTTTGACCGCAATAGTATATTGTCATGATTAACAACATTTCTCAAATGTTGTTGTATTGAATATATACCACAGCGCATCACACAAAAAGCATTGTCATATATTGAATAAATACAACAGCGCATTGTAAACATAGCGATGTCATATATGTCTTACATAAACAACACATTTTATAGATATTTACGCTTATTGTTGTGTTGTTGTATTGCATATATATAATAGTGCATTATCAGAAAAACATTGTTGTATTATTCATAAATATTATCAAACAGTACCTTAATACAACAGCGCAACACACATAGAGTTATTGTATTAAGCATGTACAACAACGTTGTCTATAAAAAGCGATGTTGTATTAATCATTTACAACATCGCATGCTAAGGCTTCCCCTAGAATTCACTATTGATTTTGTAGAAATTAATACATGCATATACATTTATTAGAAGCATAAACATTTATTCATTTTCAACAACATAGACACATTAATACAGGCCAGAAGTTTGTTTTATTAACATCAATACAATACAAACTACAAACAATGAATATCATGACAATTATGTTTTGACAGAGTACATAATTACAAATAAAAAATTATGCAAATTACAAAGAACTAAAATCATACAAATTACAAACAAACAAAATTAAGCTATAATTATACAAAGACTATCTGCATCTACTTTTTCCTTTTCTCGGATTTTTTTTCCTTGTAAGATTATCCTTGTTTGGAGGAACATATTTATTCATCCAAAGCCCTTCATTGTGATCATCTTTTGCATATAAATCATCATCCATAGTTGATCTACTCTCACGCGACTGATATGTCCCAAAAAAGATCATATTCATCAATATCTTCATATTCTTTGTCATCTATATTATTGACAATTATTTTATTAGTTAAAAGAACAATTGATCATTTCATATCAGCTGGTTCACTAACATAGAATACTTGTTGAACTTGTGATGCTAGAATAAATTACTCATATTTATATCCTAGCCTATTAAGATCCACCTGCATGAACTCTAACTCATCAACTCTGAAGCCATTGTTGTTATCAACTCACATACAATAAAAAACTAGCATCCAAAACATTGTGTAATCTAATTCTCATATTTGTTCAATCACCCCAAAGTATGACATGTTCGCATATATTGGGTTTCTATCTTTTGCACTTGACATGTGTAAAGTTCGAGCAACAAGAGTCACACCACTATTTTGCATTTTACTTTGATCATCTTTTTTTTCCGTATAAAATGTGAACCCATTGACAATGCAAGCATGCATCACATATGTTTTTATGAAGACAAATGACACATATAGTTTGATGAAGACAAAAGGTTGATATAGACAAGGATCAGCAACATGATTAAATATTCAAGGACAAGCTTGAGAGGATGAGCAAATCAAAAAACAACAAGCATCAAACAATAAAGTCAAGACTCAAGTTCATACAAGGCAAAACATTCAAAAGAGGATCTAGAGGCTAAGTCTTTAATATCTTTATTAGGTCTTAAGATGCTTGCTTAGTAAGAGTCTAGGATAGGATGAACTCCAATGAAAGTCACACAAGCTAATATCAATATCTAAAATGAGACTTACATGTATACATACATGATTTACATCCACATACATACATACATACATATATGATCATATATTTTGAATGCATTTAAAAAGTGCTTTTAAATCATACATCATTCAAAGGTATGCATCATTAGTTTATAAATCATGGAGGAGGTTCATTCATAATTGAAATATATTTTTTATAAAACCATTAAACCATTAACAGATATGTTTGTGAAGAAGATCTGACTCCTGACCTTGGCAAGGTTTTGATGAAGACACCAACATCACATAAAAGAAGAAAAGGAAGAATATTTATCAAGACAATGAAGACAGAGCTTTAATAATTTAAAATCTAAGTCTTTAGGTACTTATATCCTTATACTTTAAAATATACAAGTAGTAGTAATGCTCAAAAGTATTTTAAAAGAAAATTGATAAACACAAGTTTAAAGAAAACAATTTTCAAAATATTGTGTAACAGGTTACTAGATCTAAGTAACAGATTAATGTGACTAAGTAACAGGTTACCATAACTAAGTAACAGGTTACATGAGTGAGAAATGAGTTATCCAACAAAAATTGATCAGGATAATCGATTACACCATGTGGGTAACCGATTACACAACACGGTAAATAATTACCCACATGGATAAAACAGTTGGGTAATCGATTACACATTTTTTGTAATCGATTACTGCCTGTGAAAATAAATTACGTAGTTAGACAGACTTGTTGGGTAATCAATTACATCGATTAAGTAATCGATTACTGAGAGCTATTACACCAGTTTTCATATTCAAACCACACAGCTTTCAACCCAAACGAAATGATTTCATTCCAAACAAATCCTAACTTTTCGTAGAGGTATTCTGGTTGATTGGAAAGTCTATATAAAGACTTTGAAACTCATTTCATAAATATACAATCAATATACAACTCAAATATAATTCATTCAAATCTACAATTTTCTGAAATATTTGTTCTACACTTGGTGCAACTTGTTCATAACTTTCAGAACTTGTTTTGCAAAGTTGCCTTAAGTGTTATTGCAAGTCATTCAAACCTTCTGGGCATTAGTACTAAAGTATACATTGAGTTATTGGATTGCAAGAGTTTATAACTTCAAAATCTTGTAAAGGCAATCTATTGCCATTGTTAAATGCTTTCTTCATTCAAAGTATTGAATTACTTTCTTTCAAAATGGTGTGATAACAAAGGGGATAGAGTCACTTGGAAATGGTATTTTCCAAAGAGTGATATAGGTGTTAGAGAGTGAGTAAGGTATAAGGGAATCTCGGGGTGAGAAATTGTAATTACTACTCCTAATATCTAGTGAAGAAATCTCTTGTGTTGCATGAGTACTGAACGTAGCCTTCGGTGGACAAGTAGGTGAACCAATATAAAAACATATGTGTACTTTCTTCTCCTTTATTTCCTTACATTTACTTGATTATTTATGCATATCATTTTTTGCTGCTATTAACTCTTGAATTGTGCAGAAAAATCAGTCACAGTTTCAAACAACTACTTCACCCCCCTCCCCCCTAGTTGCCATCTTAGTCTTACAATGTTAATCGATTAATCATTGATTTCTTCGGAACTCGTTAATCGATTAAATGAGGGGTTAATATATTAAGGGTTGTTACTATTTCTGTTTTATGTTATTTTCAAGAACCCGTTAATCGATTAAGATTAAGTATAATCGATTAACTGTAGTTTAAAACAAAATAGTATTTTAACCCAAGTTTTTCATATTTCTTCATAACAATGGAGAAAAACTTTTCATAGAGTTAGAACACATATTCAAAATAAAGAGTTTCCACTTATTATTCAGGAAATCTAAAGCTCTAACTTTCATATCTTTAGAAAGATTTCTAAGTGTTCTTTTGAGAAAATAAAATGGTGAATCTTTACAAGATACCCGTTGAGCTTTATTGTCAACTCTTTTGTTGAAAAAGAAACCTTGCATCTCACGCATTCTGTTTATGTAATTGTGAGATCTTTTAGAAGGGTTCATAAATTGTGAGAAGAGTGTAATATCTGTACATATTACGTGCACATATAACATGAAAAAAATTGTTAGACTAAGACATTAACACATTTACTTCGTGTGTTGTATCACCATAGAAGGAGAATATGTTTATGAAAATCCTAGTTGTTGTTAGGTGTGTCTTTACGAGAAGCAAGAGGTCTTGGTATTGAGCGATATCTGGTTGGGGCCTAATTGCGAAAGGATAGCAGATCTTAGTAGGCGAGAGTGTGAGGTCAAACCAAAGTTGTTAAGTTCATAGAGATCAAGAAAGTAGTGTATTACGTCTTGTATTGGAAGTGTGTTCGTAACTAACATTAATTTTTCATAGTGAAGAAAAATCTCTGAAGATCGGAAGGGGGGCCTAGATATAATTTGCAAGTGGACCCGCAAACGAACCAGGATAAAAGTCATGTCGCATTCTTCTTTTCCCTTATCTTTTACATTTTCGCATTACTTGTTTTACTTAACTTGACATGCATATAATTTTGTGTTAATTGCAAATTTTGTATTGTGCATTTACTGTTCTTAACAGTCTGTAATAAGTGGAAATAAGTTTAGCAGAATCTTGGTAATCTTGGAGATCGAAAGAAAACTGTTTTCACTAAAAAAGAACTAAATAATTGATTAAGTTGTTTAGTTAATCGATTAATAACAGATCAAGTTAATCGATTAAATCTATTTATAATCGATTAAATAGTGTTTAATTTTGTGTTTTTTCTTTGTTTATCAACCAACGATAATCGTGTATCATATCACCCATTCACCCCCCCCCCCCCTCTAGGTGAGTGATAGAGCCCTGTGGGACCCAACACCCATTAATTAGGTAACCAGTGTAGGATAAAACATGAAACACTATTGTGAATTAGGCTAACCATTTCAATCTTTCAGAAAACGAATGTGTATTTATATTCAACTCCTTATTATTGTGACTTTTTAGCCACTTTATGAAACACTGATTATGCTCTTTGGAAATCCAATTTTCATTCTTACTTGGGTAAGACTTCCTTAGCATCTCCTAGTGTATTTCAACATATGGCTCAAAATTGTCGGCATTATGTAAAACATATAAGTCTGCTTGCTCCAATTTGGTTCTTGTTATAGTCAATATTTCAATCCCAGTAATACCTTCACCAAATTATTATTTTTTTGCATATCGAGGCTTTGGAATGCCCATGAAATCACCATCGATAAGGTATCCTGTATAAAAATTAAGATTTTCTTCAACAACATATCGTTCGACAATACAACCCTCTAGTCTTGATCGGTTCTTCATATACCCTTTTAATGTCTTCATATAACGCTCAAAGGGGTACATCCATCTCAAATAGGAAGGGCCACATAGTTGTATCTCTCGAACAAGATGAATGCTTAGATGAACCATTATGTTAAGAAAAGAATGTGGGAAATACATTTCAAGCTCACACAAAGTCAAAATAATTGTCTTTGCAATATAGGTAATTTCTCAGGGTCAATCACTTTGCTACAAATTGCCTTGAAGAATAAGCATAATTTAGTTATGGTTCCTCGAACATTTTTAGGTAGAATTGATTGTATTCCAATAGGCAAGAAATGCTCCATAAGTACATGACAATCATGAGACTTAAGATCTTTTAACTTGAGGTCTTTCATTGATACGAGTTTCCGAATGTTTGAAGAGTACCTCTCTGAAACTTTAACACCATGAAGAAATTTAAAAAATTCTATTTTCTCTTTCCTCATTAAAGTATAAGCTGCTGGAGGTAGAAATCACTACACTAGAGTTTCAGTTCAACAGCGCATATTTTAGATGTATAATAGTGTTTTTATGCGCTTTATGTTTGACCACAGCAGTATATTGTCACTATTTACAACGCTTCTCAAACGTTGTTGTATTGAATATATACCACAACGCATCACACAAAAAGCATTGTCATATATTTCATACATACAACGGTGCATCATATACAAAGCGTTGTTATATATGTCTTACATAAACAATGCATTTTATAGGTATTATTAACAGCGCTTGTTGTTGCGCTGTTGTATTGCATATATATAATAGTGCATTATCAGAAAAGCATTGTTGTATGATTCATAAATATTCTCAAACAGCACCTTCATACCATAGTGTAACACACACATAGCATTGTTGTATTAAGCATGTATAACAGTGGTGTCTATAAAAAGTGATGTTTATTAATCCTTTACAACAGTGCAAGACAGGGCTTCCCCGAGAATTCGCTATTGATTTGTAGAAATTAATACAAGTATATACATTTATTAGCAGCATAGGCATTCTCAACAGCATAGACATTTATACATTCTCAACAACACAGACAAAATAATACAGGTCAGAAGTTTGTTTCATTAACATCAATATAGTACAAACTAAAAACAATGAATATCATGTCAATTATGAATATCTTGTCAATATCAAATACGTTGTTAAATATAACTCATTTAAGCTAGCGCTAACGTTACTAATGTTCAATAGCATTGTTTCAAGAATGTGTTGTTGAAGTTACCCATATTGATAGCGCTAGCTCTAGAATGTGTTGTTGATGTTCTTCCTCCTCGTTTTCAACAGCGTTGTTGAATGGTCATTGTTAATTACGATATCTGGCATAGTAAATGTACTTTTTCCCTTCATTATCAGCCCCAAATCCTTTCTTATTCACATACCAACCAAGTCCAACTTGGCATTCTAGCCATCTTTTGTCTTACTAGGAACATTGAGTAAGGTACCAAGGAGACTTTCAAACACATTGTGTTCAATATGCATAACATCGTGGAAATATCTTACATTGAATGAACTCTAATATGGCAATTCAAAGAAGATTGACTTTTCTCCCACCCATTTGTGACAAGTTCTTTTGCAAAAGGTTTACCAAAGTTATTATTCAAACTCTTTAGCTTTTGAAATAATTGGTCATTCGTCAATGGAAAAGGAGCATGACCTTCTTTATTGTTCCCATCAAATGCTTTTCTCCATCGTCGATAGTGATGATTTGAATGCAAAAATCTATTATGGTGAAGGAAGACATTCTTCTTATAGTGTTCCAACCTCGTTGAATGAGTATTGTCTTCACATACAGGACATGCAAAATGTCATTTTGTACTATATGTGGACAAATTACCATAGGTAGGGAAATCACATATTGTGTCGAACAACAAAGTCCTCAACAAAGCCCACATTTGCTTCAAGTATTCAATTAATGGAGCCAAATATATATTTGTCATTTCCTGGATGTTTAGGTCCAAAAATAAATATAGATAACATCACATATTTGCACTTCATGCATATAGAATGAGGTAGGTTTTATATCACCAACATCACTGGCCATGTACTGTGGGAGCAACTTTGGATACTATGTGGGTTAATTCCATCCATTGACAATGCAAGGTGTAGACTTCTTGATTCTTGACCAAAACTAGGATAGTCATGATCGATTTTTCTCTATTTAGGAGAATCTCCAGGATGCCGAAGCTTGCCATCTTTAATCCTTTATTCATCATGTCAACTTCTTTGCATCTTTAGCATTACTAAACCTACGCTTGAATCTTGTTTTAATGGGAAAATACCATACAACCTTTTGGGAATTGAGTCTTCCTTCTTATATCGTGATGCATTACATTTAGGATAAAACTTTAATGAAGCATACTCATTAAAAAATAAGATGCAATCATCTTCACAAACATGTATCCTAGTGTAGTCCATGCCAATGGAGCGTAACATTTGTTTTGCATCATAGGTTCGGGAAGGGAGCACATTATCTTCCGAAAACATATCCTTCAGAAGTGCAAGCAAGTTGGTGAAACTGTTATCAGTTCATCCATTAACAGATTTCAATTTATACAACCTTGACACTGTTGTCACTCTTGTGAATTTAGTACAACCATCATATAATGGTTTGTCAACATCACTTATCAACCACTGAAACATCTCAGGACATTCCTGAAGATCCTCTTCGACAACTTTTGTCATTTCCTCGAAATGATCGCCTTCATATGCATTTGTGTAGTTTTCTTTCATATGCATTTGTGTAGTTTTCTTTCATATGCATTTAGTCATCACAATCCATAATATCTCTCTTCTCACCATGTCTTGTCCAACATGTATAACTTTGATCAATATTATGACACACTAAATGAACTTTCAACTCATTTGGAGTAATTCGGTTTAAGTAACAACATCTTAAGCAAGGACATAAAATTCTATTAGGATTTTTAGCATTCTCAATTGCAAAGCTAACAAATGATTCTGCTCCTTCCTCATACTCCTTCATTATCTGATTGACACTCATCCATTTTCAATATATTTTCTTTTAACAAAAAATATAATAGCATAAATCCCTAAAGATTGAAGTTAACCTCACCAAGCAGAGCAAATACATTATTATGTAATTAAAGTGAAAGAGGTCAAAAACCCCAACACAGTACAAGCTAAATTAGTGAAATCACTTTCACTCATTTCTAAGGAAAATATTTATAACTCAATACAAGCTAAATATAATGTAATTAAAAAGGCAAATAATTATAAGGAAAACTCACTTCCAATTCGGTGTTGAATGTGTGAATGATGATTTTGAGGTTAAACTTGTGAAGAATTTTCAAAATCGGTGTTTAATGATTTTCGTGTTGAATGAGTGAATGATTTTCGAGGTTGATTTTCGGTGTTGAATGATGATGAGGTTAAATGCTATTTGAGGTTGATTTTGAGTGTAAATGAGTTTCGATGTTGATTAATTGTGTTGGAATTGCTGAATGTGTGAGAATTCGGGAACATTTTAATTTTTTAGGGTCTGGTAGTATCTTCAACAACGTATAATGTAGATAGCGCTGTCAATTATACCTAATCAACAGTGCCTCCTACAAATAGCGTTATGGAAGAACTCCCCATTCAAATATAAAGAAGGTAAGTGTTCCACAGCGCAACCTGAAGGAAAAACTATGGAAGATATAATAAACTATTTACTAATTAATTTTTTTAATGAAATTCAAATTAATTATGACATTCGATTAATGACAATTAATTAAATATATAGAACAATTAATAATTGCAATAAATTACATTTAAACAATCTAAGAAATGGGAACTCGTTAATCGATTATGAAATGGGATAATCGATGAAGTGAAAGGAAATAGTTTTATATAATCGATTAATGACAATTAATTAAAACCTGATAGTGTATCTTGTGCACATTCTTAATTGTTGACCATATCGACAACGCTTCTTCTAAAATGTGCTATTGTATAGCTAAAATAAAATAATATGAGATATAAGTATATAACAACTCTTTTTTACGAATGCATAGTTGAATTCAACGTAATCAACAACACATTATTAAAAAAACGTTGTTGTATAGGCCTAACAATAGCGCATGCATAAAAAAGTGTTATTGAAGACAATTATTTCTAATTCTACACAGTTAAGCACACGACAAATAACATGAATGAATACATAAAAGAACAGAACAACAAACTGAATGCATACAGAAACATCAAATCACAACTATATGAACACAACTAATTTTTAACTGAGTTTATATATTGAATATTAATTACACTGTAATGTTACAGAAACATATATTACATACACCAAATAATATACATTATGTTGAATATTAATTGAATTCTCTAAGCTACAATCTGTGCAAAAATCTACTATACCTATGATTTGCCAACAAAACTAAGTACAAATGTTTACCAATATTCTCTAATCTGGTTGACTTGGTCATCTGCATATGATTTTCCACCAAACTTAATTTTATTACTTGGTCATTGTTGAATGATCTCCTTCATGAATTTCAGCATGTAATAATCATAATCTACCCCGTTTGTTTGGTATGGGGTCTACAATTAAAATGAAGTAAACATATAGGTATAACCTTAGTTGAAATATGAATACACTACACATATAATTGTTTGAGATGATTTGTGTCAATACCTTTAAATGAGTCCACCTGATTTTGTGTTGTGGTATCATTTTTTTCTAGAACGATTACAGCCTATGTAAACTGTCACCGCGCTAAACAATAGAAAATTTACTTAATTACTAAACAACTAGGAAAGCGAAAGTGTAAATAAAAGTTTAAATGAGTAGTCCACTTACTTAGAAAACAATTCTATCATAGTGGGGTACTTGTCCGGATCACCATGTGTCAATGAGTAAAAATAGTATATTTCTTCATTGACCCAATTGATGGCAACTAAAAGCCAATGTTGTCTAAAAAGCATATGTACATGGTAAAAAAATGTTAAGCACAACAATATTTCTAAAGACAATTAAAAAATACTCAGCTGGTATTACAAGCTACAAGAAATAAATCTCCAACTTCTTTACGAATGAGGAGAATATCTTCAATTCGTTTTGCCTATTCCCCAATCATATTTTCGTCACTTGACACCAAAATGGTAATGTGTGGGGATATGAACATCACTTTTTTTCTTATTTACCGAAACAAAAATTTCATATAAGTACCTAATATATAACACAAATGTTAGTTAATTATAACGCACTGTCATGCAAAAGCGAAAAGTTAAGAAAACATAATTTACCTCATATACACGTACAGCAGTTGCACCTATCCATTCATGTTTATTTACATCCTTGACTTCATTGATGCTAATGTATTCTTCAGCATCAATCCTGGAGACTTCCTTCGGAATTGAATTGATATAGTTATTATATCATCTCCCAACTTCTGTACATGCTCAAACAGCTTAGTATAGTAGTTGGTAGTCTCATTGGAGCTCATGTCTCCCGTAGATCTCTTCGAGCCCAATCACCCTTAGATGGCTTAGAGCTCACATCCCCCAATGATGGCTTAGCCTTTTGGTTGCTATTGGGGATGGAGTGTACATTTTCCTGAAATATTCAATAAAAAATATATCAATTATAAATAAATATATATAGTACGAGTGAGCATAAGGTAAAAAAATCATACCTTAGAAGAAATTACATGTACAAGGTCTACTGGCCAAGCCACAAAAGTGCCTATAGCCCCTCCAACTATGAAGATGTCTCATCGCGAGGAATTGGCAGCAACACATCATCAACGATTGCAACATCAATCGAGACCTTCACATGATGGCTTGGGATATGTGCATTATGCAGCATAGCATCAGTCGACTTGGGCACTTTCCTAACACCCACCACTTGGCTAGATGGGGTATCCACGAAAAGTTTGCAAGAAATGATTCCCTATACGTTAGTTAAAACATATAATTAGTTTACGACTATAAACTAAATGCCAAATAAATTAAAATAAGTTAACTAAATTACCTCATGAGTCATAATGGGAATTTTGTAAGGAGCATGTGTGCAACTCTCATTGACGATTGAAGAAACAGTGTCAGCAGCACTAGCTAGTCGTTGCCACTCAGCTTCCTTCACCTTCATTGATTGCTAAAATTCGTTGAATCGTTGCATGAGGGCATCCAATTGATTTTGAACCCGACTCATTTGGACTTTAGTTGCACACTTTGGATGGGGTACAAATGTACATTGGCTAACTCCAAATCCTGCACCCCAGATACGGCCAGGGTAGATAGGTAGTCTGAGTCCCTTATCAAGTATTATGTGACTATCCGGCTGTGCCTCTTTTTCTTTTAGGGCAACCTGACAAATCAAGAAAAAACATAATGTTAACTAATCACGTTTTGATAAATAAAGTATGGAAATTAATTATAATAAAAAATAAGTTAATTATGCGTTGTTAAATTAACATTTTATACTACGTGTCAAAATATAACATCAAAATAAGTTAATTAACATGAAGTTGTCATGAATCAAATTACCATATTATTGTGTTTATTAATATGAAACTTCAAAAATATTAAACATTAAAGTTTTGTTAATTAGTTTATTGTGTTTATTAAGTTTTGTTAATTTGTTTATTGTGTTTATTAATATGGAACTGCAAAAAATAGAAATTAACATCCAAAATAATTGTTCATTCTTCATTCAAAGAGGAAAAATACATTATAATGAGCTAAATAATTTGTAGATGACAATATAATGAACTGAATGATTTTTTAGATTACAATGAACCGAATGAACGAAATTAATGAACTAAATGATTTGGTATATTACATTGAAGGAAATTAATGAACTGAATGATTTGGTAGATGAATGAACTTAATGATTTATAGATTAATTCTTCATCTCACACAATTCTTGTATAACCGTCACTTTCCTTTTGAAATTTGGGTCCTTTTGCCAAATCAAAATATGTTAAAGACTTCATTGACATGATTCTCATATAGGGTTCCAGACAGTAAAACTTTAACACTTTAAACACTTCAAGTTATTGAGATCTGATGCTACCTTTTTTCTATTCATTTTAACAAAACTTCCCTTTTTCGTTTTACTTTGTTATGACCTAATTTGTTGAAACCTCCTTGACCTCCTTGACATTATTCTTTTTGTATTGCTCTATTTTTTATTACTTTGTGTTTTCTTCCTCCTATCTTCATCTTCTTGAGTGCCATGACTAATTATAAAAGTAGACAATATGAAGTAGACAAAAAAAGAAAGCAGAAACACATACTCTTAGCTTATTGATGAAATATAATATGGAATAAACCACAACATATATAGATGAGTAACCATTAATATTTCAAGAAACAAAGAGATGCATAACCACTCAACCATTAATATTTCAAGAAACAAAGTGACGTATAACCACTCAACCAATAATATTTCAAGAAACAAAGAAATGCATAACAACTCAACCATTAATATCTCTGATACTTAAAAAGTCGTATACAATCAATAACACATAATTAAGAAAGAGTTGTTACTATGTCATCTTCAACAGCGTTTATTCAATGATGCATTGTAGAATTGATGAACATTAGCATCGCTTCCTATCACATATGTTGTTAAACATAACTCATTCAAGTTAGCGCTAACATTACTGATGTTCAACAACGTTGTTTCAAGAATGCGCTATTGAAGTTACCCACAATGACAGCGTTTGCTTTAGTATGTGTTGTTATTGTTCTTCCACCTCATTTTCAACAGTATCGTTCAAAATTGCGATGTTAAATGACCGTTTTTAATTACGATATATGGCGTAGTGAATACTTAATTCTTTTTAACAGCTCCTCCATGTAATAGTTTTCTCCCCTTCAGCATAAGCCTTTCCGAGTATCCTTGACGATGTTATCAAAAATCTAACAGTCACAACTTATAGTGCAGCTTCTCGTATCATCGTCTAACAAAACATGTCGTGTAGCTCTCCATTGCTAGGATGTCTTTCGATATTATGGAACATCTACACCAACTGCTTCTTTGGAAAGCCCCAAGTGCTATCATCATTTTCTACTTCGACAATCATAGTTCAAAAGAACTATCATACTCCATCATAACAAGTATACTCACAACACACACCTTATGTCAATACCGACCAATGCCTCTACCACACTCTTGATTCCAAACCAATGCCTATGTCATACTCTGTATTTCTACCAATTCATGTGTTACACCTTGCATCCAAGTCAATGCTTATGTTACAATCTACATCAAAGATAATCCATGACGTTATAAATAACCTTCACCGTGACATTAAGGATACACCATAATAATATTTCACTTCTCATCTTAAATGAAATAACCATCTCCAACATTTAGAGAGATATTGCGACCACATGTCTCATAGTCTGACTCAGCACCTGCGTCCCTATCTTCACTTTGCTCCTAATGAATAAATGAACTTTTGGGTTTCTTAATCCAACACATTTATAGTCCCCACTCTGATCTCACCATGAATCCTTCAACTCATCTAGTTTATTCTCACATAAAGTCTTTGACAGACTTTGAGCAGTCAACATGTCATTCACCTTCCTTTGGCATAATATGGCGTCTAGACTAAAAGTCATCTACCAATTGTTGGTGCAGCAGAAGCGACCATTATACATTGTTGGCCAGAAGCAATGAAATAAAGGGCATATAAAAAAAGAAAGATATAATAAATTTTGTTAATAACGTTCAGCCAGTTATGTCTACATCTTTGGGAGTGCTGAGCGGCTACAAAGATATTATTAAACAATAAAGATTACAAGTTCAAACACCCTAACGAGTTGATCACATGGTATGTTAAGTGCTAACTTGGCCACACCTATATAACACCTACTGGAATATTGTACAAGTCATCAACACGACATTGTTTCCATTTTATGCCAATTTTTTAAAACAAAATGATGTCATTTTGTTTATTTTAAAATAAATTAAACATTTTGAAAACAACTATGATTTTTTTATAAAAAATAAGACAAAACAATTTTGTTTTGTATCATGTTCAACCTTACAGAAATCATAATTATCTTCACTCACTATTTCCCCCAATTCATACCACGAATCCTGAAGTCGATTTTATTGTGCCAGAATTGGTTACAAGATAGCGATATGAGCATATAAAGCAGCCCCTGGTGTGATCATATATTACAACTCTAGAATGGCTAATATGTTGTAGTGTAGAAGGTTTCATTCTCCGATGTGTCATTGCAAAAGGGTTGTTGGTGTATAGACATCAAAAACTCTGAAGAACCCAAAGAAACACTTCAATGGTTGTCCATATTTCAAGATTAGCACTTTTCAATGCTTTCCATATTTAGTTAATCATTATTTTAGACATTTTGAATGTTTTGTAGGAGGGAAATAAATATTGTGTGATTTTTTTTATATGGGTTGAAGATTGGGAAAAGATTCAAGCACTTAAAGAAGAACATGTGATGGATAATCCAATGGATATGAACAAGTTGCAAGTTAGTGTCAAAGAAATTCAAATTATGATGAAAGAACATGTCATATGGTCTAGAAAAGTTGTGATTGTACCTACTGTGTTTTATATTTTATTTGGTGTTATTGTTATATCGATGTGTATTTTCAAGTAGATAGTGTTGAAGATGTTGTTTAAGGATAGTTGGTGGAAGTCATGTTTTGTATTCAAAATTCATTATCAATGAAATGACATTATGATACTATTTGTTCAATTTTTCAGCTTTTTATATGGCCAATGACCTTAATGATGTAAATAAAACCTTTGTGATGTATCATTTTTAAAGCATGTATTGTATCCATTATAAGCATAAGTTGTATTCATTAAAATAAAAGAGTTCAACAAACATCTTAACATATCCATTCCATCAAAAAAGAGTTGAACAAAATAATAGACATCCAATATTTCCATCATTTCTTGTTAGCATCCTTTCTTCTAGTTATTGGTGGCTTGACCTTAAATGATGTTTTATTGGTATAAATTAATGTTGGAATCCATTTGGTTGTTCTTGGTTTAACTTTTTTGTCCTCAAGACATGTGGTATGAAATTCGTTTGTGTAATACTTGGTTGAAATGGTGTGTCATTTTCAAAATGAAACAATTAGAACAGGAAATTTTACTACTTGAAGTTAATATTATGTCCCAATTAAATCATCAGTTGTGATATTTATCAACATCATTGAGTATCTAACAGTAGGTGGATTTCCAAGTTGTGTGCCAGTTTCAATTTTAGATGCACCAACCTGACATCCCTACAAACAACATACATATACAATGTCATTTAACAAATATTTAATATGATAGAAACACCATACATAGGTCGTTTAACAATTTTGTAAATTACTTATGTTTGAAGTAATTCGGGTTGCATGTCTTCTACCCCTATTTAATTTTTTATCCTTTTTTCTTGTTATTTCTGGACGTTTACATGTTTTTTGATAATATCCTTGTTCATTGCATTTGGGCAAGTTATCTTCCATGATCTTTGCTTTTATTAACCAACAGGTGCAACTTCTAAATTCAAATCTCTCATTGTATGCTTCTTAGATCTTCCAATTGGTCTCTTGAGCTTTGGTGGATTAGGTTTTGTATTCTGATTTTCGCTAACCTAGAATAATTCACTATTAATTGGGTTATTGACATATGAATTGGTGACATTGAAAGCATCCATTTTTAGTCAATGATGCACATAGTCATTTGGACTTTCATTGCTGAATGCAATTGGTGCAATAGCATGTTCATAAGGCAGCCCAATGAGTTTTCATTTTTGGCATGTGAAAGTTCGGTTTATCAAACTAAGACCTATGTTTTACCTCATATATTTTACTATCAATAATTTCAGTCCATATTGGTGTCCACTTAAAACTTTCAAGTTATATTTTCTCCAACCTTCTTTGTTGGACATGTAGCAACATCCCTTTTTGATTCCTCATAGTTGTTGTGCATTTGGATAATTCCCATACAACTCCTAAGAGCTCCTTGTCCTTAAAATATTTGACCATTTTTTTTTAAAATATGGTGTAAACAGTTTCTATTATGTACATGTGGCATAACTCACTAATGGCATATTCCAATGCTTATGTTGATTTGACACAGTTTCAGCTAGACATGTCTTGGGGATCTAAAGCTTGTTCAATAAGTCCTAGAAACCATTTCTAATTGTCTTTGGTCTCTGAATCCATCACATCATATGTAACAACATAAATTTGGTTATTATCATCTTGTCCAATGGAAGATAGGAGTTGTCTTCCATAGTATCCTTTCAAAAAAACACCAACCCAATCCAATCATAGGTCTACATCCATTCTTGAAACATTCCTTAAATGTATTAGTTGCTCTAGTGTCAGTCTTATGTACTTCTTCTAAGTAATCCCATAGTTGACCATATTGTTTCTTATTTGGTATTTTAATAGCCTCGCTAGCCAACTTCAAGGAACTTCTTATCTTTTTCTTCTCGAAATGAAGCATGAAATATTTCTTCATCAAATTTATTACTTGATTCTTCTTTAAATCAAGTTGTGTATCCAACCTTGGCACTAGTTTTCTGCAACCTAATCTCTGCTTTCTGCCTTGTTCTAGAATGTCCTACAACATGTATGTTCTAGGTAAAATGTTTTCATTTGGTAAATGTTCAACATACTTGTTGGTTAATAAGGGTTCTATCTTCACCTAAAGGGGTGAACAGGTGATACTGATTACAAATAAACTCGATTTTAAATACAAAAGATATTCTCAAATAGTATTGGTATTAATCCATTAAATGAAAAGTGAATCAAGTAACACATAGAAAATTTAATCGATTGCAGGCATACTTAATATATTAACACAAAGTAAACTTAATCGGTTATATGTAGACTTAATCGATTAATCAATTTGTTTTCCTGAAAATATTTTGGTTCTTGATTCTTTCGATAGAACAAGATAAAAAATATTATACCAAACCTAATATCCTCTTCAATATGAATACATAGTTCAATTAACATGTCAGGTTTACTTATGCAAATATAACTTAATGAATAATATCAAATAATGCAAGAAATAAATAATTGTGACTAAGTAAATAGTAGGGTTAAAAAGAAGAAAACACGATCGATTTTATCATGTTTCGTTTGCTTGTGGATGTGCAAACTATATCTAGGCCTCTCCATCTGATCATGGGAGATTTGCTTCACTAGAAAACATTAATTGTTTGATACAAACACTTCTTCGCCAAGACCTCTCTTGGACCTAGCTTCTAATGACTCCCTGTCACTTCTAATTAAGTATCCCAACAAGGCCTCTCTTGGACCTAGACCACGACTAAGGATTTCTCCGAATTTATCTCCTTTCTCCTAGGCAATTCCTCACACCCACAAAGAGATAAATCCGCAAAAACGACCATAAACTATGTGTACAACTTTCCAATGCACCTTCAATGTGCTAAACAATACACTAACAATTTTGTACGCAACCCTTTGATGAATCTACTATACAAAGATAAAAATGAATGTATAAGATTCACAAAAGGAAATCACTGAAACTCTCAAGATATGAAAATGCTCTCTTATCAAAGATATTCAAAAATTTCTCTCTTTTTCACATGAAAAGTTTTTCTCTTTTCTCAATCAATCTCTCTTGGATCAAGTATGAAAATTATTGCTTTCCGAGTTCTATTTTTCTTTATAAAAATTGATACCTATGCATATGAGAAAGATGGTAAAATACCATTCTTTCTTGAAATTTTTCTATTGGGGATAATCGATAAATTATCACTTAATTGATTAACGTTTTTTTAAAACGTCCAAGATTCCAAAATAGATAACTAAGTTAATCATTTAACCATGTCCTTAATCGATTAACAAGTTTCTCATTTACAAAGACTTAATCAATTAGATAAAGTCTTAATCGATTAATTATTTTAAAAAAAGACAGTTGGTTATGCATGAACCTCTAACATGAATGATATATGCATGATACATGATTTTGAAAAGGATATGATTATAAGTGCCCAAAAACATGTATACATGATAAAATATGTTTTAATCAGGTTATATAAGAAAAATCTCTTTATGTAATATGCTCACATTATGTGAGATTTATCAAGGGTTCACTCAACCTAGACTCCACCCATTCAAAGCATCTTATAGGACCTAAGAAGAAAATAATTAGTCTTAGTCGCCATGATCCTTGCTTGAATATGAGTCTTGTGATGTTGTTGTAGATGTGTCCATTGTGTTTAAGCTTCAGTATTTTGTCTTCATCAAAATCATGATCTTGTATACTTGCATTCACATATCTGTCTCATAAATAATATGCTAGTCAAGCACGATTAGCATTTGCACATAGTGCCCTTACCCTTTTTAGGTCATTCGTCTTCCACTTGATTTTGAAAGTGCAATATGTCAAGACATCACTTATGCTTCCCTATATTTTGATGAAAATAAAGGACTTAGTGAAAGCTTAAAGACAAATCAACAAATCAACAAGCCAAAGATTCAAGAGCTTCATGTCTAGACTAGAGTCTTAGATGTGTCTTAGTTATTAAGTCTAGGTTAGGTAAACCTAGATGTCAATCTCACAAAGTCTAAAAACTATCATATCATTTACATGAGACATGTCATCTAGTTTATTATGTGTTCATGCATTAAACATACATGTTATTTATGCATTGTAGGTATAACATAAAAGTAAAACAAGTATAGTTGATAGGCATAACATATAGGTAGTTTACCAATTAACATCTTAACTGAAAATATGTCAGTTAATCGATTAAGTAAAGCTTTAATCGATTAACGTGAAAGCAGTTTTTAATAGTTTCAACAGATAACTGAAAAACAGATTTCAGTTACTCTCTAATAGCCCGTTAATCGATTAACAGGCAACATAATCGATTAATTGGGTGAAAAACAACTTTTCAATATAAATTGTTTTTTCAATAAATTTCATATACAATTTTATACATTCATATTAGAATTGTTAAGTTGCGTATTTTCATGTTCAATGTATGCCAAATAGTCAGAGGGAATTGCATGTGAGATTAGAGTGAGATAGTATTATGCTTAGGATTAACATGTCATCCATTGCATATTATCAAATGTGTACATCATCCTATCTTGTTCTTGTATGATTCTTTCACTACTGTTTAGAGATTTCTTAAGGATAGAAATTACATGCTCTTCATGATTTTCATCTTATACATATTCATAGTAATTGTGAGATTTGCATAGGTTTTATAGCTTGTTATTTCTCATAATATTTGAGCTATTTTAGTGCTTCGCATTACCCTGTTTTTTGTGTTGTTTGTGTAACAAGGAAAAGTCGTCTCATGGTGTCGTACCACCAAAGACATTAGAGAGTCTTCACCAATACTTGGAGGACTTGAGTTTAGAGCATACACTTGGCTGGGGTTGGATCGTAGGAAAGGTTTTCCTAGGCGATTGGGTAAGGTCAAACCAAGGTAGAGGTTCTGGGAACTCAAGAAGGAAGCGTTCAAGGTCTTGTATTTGGAAGTGTGTTTGTAAGACACATTGGTTTCAATTTTAGTATAGAAAATCTCCCGAATCAGAGGGGAGGACAGGATGTAGTTTTGTAGTAGACCGCAAAACGAACCAGTATAAAAACCTTGTTGTAGGCTGTTTCTTTCCCTTATCTCTTTACTGTTTTTAGTATCTTTTAATTGCCTATTGTAGCTAATATTTTTTATATAGCATTACTTCCAAATAAAGATCATTTGTGTTCAAATATATCCGCTATACCATTGTTGTATAATTTGTAATTGGATGTGTAATTTATCCAGTCAGCAATTGCTAATTCTGTGCGACTTAATCGATTAAGTCATAGCTTTAATCGATTAACTAGGCAAGTTTCCAGAATAGGGCTTTGATGCAAATAGCAGTAAGTGGGAACCGCGACACATATTCAACCCCCCTTCTAGGTGTATTCTGTCACTAATACCTAACAAGTGGTATCATAGCTAGTACGCTATGCTAGCTCAACCATATTCACATGATCCGTTAGGGAAATTAAATAGGTTCCACTAACCCCTTTGGTGGTGATTGCGCATCCATTAACCGCCATCCCGTATTCAGTGGCGAAGGATATACCTACTGGAAAGTTTGCATGAAAATCTTTATAGAGGTCATCGACTCGGATATTTGGGAATTCGTAGTCAACGGGCCCTTCGTTCCACAACATTTAGTGGATGATGAACTGAAAGATAAACCGAAATGTCTATGGACCAATGATGAACGCAAAAAGGTTCAGTATAACCTGTGTGCCAAAAATATCATCACATCGGCCCTATCCTATGATGAGTTCTTTCGGGTTTCGTAGTGCCAAATGCAAAAGAAATATGGGACACTTTACAAGTGACTCACGAAGGCACTAGCAAAATCAAGTGTGCCAGGCTAAATGCCCTAACACATGAGTACGAGTTATTTCGTATGTTACCAAATGAATCTATTAGTGATATGCAAAAATGCTTTACTCATATAGTAAACCATTTAGTTGCTTTGGATAAATTGTTTAACAAAGGAGAGCTTACTAACAAAGTTTTACGTTGTCTTGACAGGAGATGACAACCAAAAGTAATAGCTATTATGGAATCAAAGGATCTTGACTCCATGCCTTTGGCGACATTGTTCGGAAAACTTCAAGAGCATGAAATGGAGCTTGGACACCTGACTATGCACGAAGAATCAGATCGCAAAAAGAAAATCATATCTCCCAAGGCAACAATGTCTCTATCCACAGAAGAGAGAGAAGAAGATGAATCTGATTCAGATATAGACGAAGAAACTTTGAGCCTTCTCGTACGCAAATTCGGGAAATTTCTAAAGGAATGAGGCTTCAAACGTTTCTAGAAGAAAGAAGCGTGGGAGTCGACCAAGAAAGGAAAGAGTAAAGAGCGCTTCACTTTTAAAAGGCCATAGACCTAATATTTCTCATTTTCATGCCTTTGGGTGTAAATGCTTTATATTAAATATTAGAAATGGAGCCTTAAGTAAATTTGATTCAAAAGTTGATGAGGGTATATTTTTGGGGTATTCATTGCATAGCAAAGCTTATCGAGTCTTAAATAAGTATTCAATGCAAGTAGAAGAGTCTGTGCATGTCCATTTTGACGAACCTTCTCCAAAAGAGAAGAGGAAGGTATTCTCATATGATGTTGCAGATGCTTTGGAAGAAGCATACTCTAAGGACATGGACCAGGACAAAGAAGCAGAAGTAGAGCAAACTATACAAGATGAGCATCAGGACCTGCCAATCGCGTGGAAGACCAAAAAGGAGCATCCACTCGATAAAGTGATAGGTGATATAACTACAGGGGTGGTAACCCGTAGCTCTTTACATAACTTTTGTAACTTTGTTACTTTTTATCTCAAATAGAGCCTAAGACCATCAATGAGGCCATTGAGGATGTGAACTGGGGTATAGTTATGCAGGAAGAGCAAAACCAGTTCGAGCATAATAATGTATGTTCGGTGGAGGTGATCGACCTCGTGTCTGACTCGGAAGAGGAGGAGGACCCTAGTGAGGGGTCCCGCATTCCGAGAATCTTTTGAGTCAGCTTGTGGATTAGTCGATGTCCCCCTTTTGTTTTTGGTGGGGGCTGTGTTTCTTTTTGATTTTGTATATGTTAGTGGCGATGTAGTTTTCGCCTTTGTTGACCTAGTTTGCATGAAGTAATTATGACTTAACCGATTATATGCATTATGTTATTCAGGAAATTGTGAATCAAGTTAAGTTATCATTCGATAAAGACAAGTTGATTTTCCGCATTCGAGTTACTTAAAGTGATGTCCCGGAAAATGAAGGTTTTTAAATGAAAACAATTTTATATCACCAATTCAAAAAAAAATTACCCATTTTTCCGCAATGTTTTTTAGAAGTATTTTTTTTGGGGCTTTACATTAGTGTCTTCATGTTTTGCTTGATGGCTAAGTCAAGTCTGGGTGCATACTGCTTAGCACACCTTTAGCACCGCTAAGCTGCTTGTTCAGCAGCTTTGACCATGCTGACTGGGACGTGGCCTGGTGCTTGCTGGCTTAGGCAGGAGTCTGGTTCACCGCTGAGCTGCTTGGTTGTACCGCTGAGCTACTTGTTGAGTAGCTTGGATGTGTGCCAAACTTGTGCCTGACCGTGTCAAGCTTGAGTTCTGACCGTGTCAGGATTAGTCTGGTGCTAGGCTGAGCGGCCAAGCAGGTCCGCTCAGCTGCTTGCTTGAGCAGTTTGGTCTAGGTCAGGCTGGTGTCCAGGTCAGCTTAGCGTGGCTTGGTCCATGCTCAACTGCCTGCTTGAGCACCTTGATTTTGACTTCTTTTTCTTTTTGACCATGAGTCTTTTTTTATCTTTTCTTCTTCTTTCTAAGTCATACAAAACCATGTTTAAATGTGTTTTCGGTTGTCGAAAAGTGCAAAATTAGTATTCTGTCCAAGTCCCTGTTGCTTGGGTGAGCACAGTTTCGTTTGGGCGAGGACTGGGCAAGAGGAAGTTTTGGTTCTGGAACTCCATTGCCCGGGCGACAGAATCTCGCTTGGGCGAGCAAGCCTCGCCTGGGCGAGGAAGGGCCTCGCTTGGGCGAGAATGCTCAGAATTTTAATGAGCCCCTGGAACTCTCTCGCTTGGGCGAGAGATGTCTCGCTTGAGCGAGAACATGCCTCGCTTGGGCGATAGTACCTTCGCCTGGGCGAGGAAGGCTTCAGTTTATTAGTGATTTAAAGATGAATTGTCGCTCGAGCAACTAGTTCCTGCTTTGGCGAGGGACAACGTGGAAAGATGGAAATGAGATGATGTGGTGAACAATGCGATGAACCCGGGTAGGGTGTGTTGTGATATAAAAGTTGTGGAATGAGATCATAGCTTAGATGAGCAGCATGACTCCACAAAAGTGTGAAAGCATTGTTTATGTTTATGCCTTGTTGGGCAAGTATCCGACTTGAGGTCGTGAAATAGGGGGGTACCCTAGTAAGGATACATGATATCACGGAACAACGATCGGTCGACCGTAAGAGGCCTGGTCATGTGACCATCCAGGATTATTCGGTGATGGGCTGTAGTGAATGAGATGTTACCTTGAACATGTACGGTTGACATACTATCGGGTCCCACAAGAAGCATTCCTTGTCGGGAGATGGCTTAAGGATGGGCCGATGATGTCTTTGATTAATACACTTGCATTTGACTCTGACTAGGAATGCATTGCATTGTGACCATGAAGTAGTGGAGAGGAAATGACGGGACAACTTAGAGCATCGTGATGTAAGTAGGGACGGCACTGATTGGATGGTGATTCACCAACAATGTCTTGAGGGAGAGTCGGGATAAGACGAGTCCCTTGTATTCCTGGGGAAGTACCTTGTTGGATCGGACAGTTCTCACAGGCCAAACTAGGCAATCTCTGACAACCCCTGGATTGCATTCGAGATCGATGAGAGGGATGCCTAGAAAGCGTTTGTACGACCTAGGTTCGAGTAGGACTGTTACTGAGGGAACCGATCGATCTATTTTTAATTCCTTGCGAGGATATGT
>NW_017724144.1:0-56363 GCF_001865875.1 Lupinus angustifolius | reverse complement strand
ACGCTGTCAATGAATTTATGTTCATTAGATGTCTTACTCTCTCTGTTGTATTGTTCTTGTTTTGTATATAATTGTTATGCAGATGGCCAACAACAGCACTCACATTCGAGGCTATCACTTCATGATGTCCCCGATGGGACAATGGGACAGTGACGGGCACAGATATACATACACAGGCCCCTGTGGTCTGTCGTTGCACATGGTGTGCAACGGGTCATCGATGATGATCCCTCAACCCGACGCCTACATTGACACTTCTTTCACCTTGCCGCCAAGAAGGCTGAGGTTCCCAGAGGATGAACTTCGATACCAGCCAGTCAAGAGTGATGGTGTTGTTTCCTCTCACGGTCATAGGACGTGGACAGATTGTTTGGGTGCTCCGTCATCCAGTAGAGCCAAGAGGAGCCGGGTTCTTGGAGGAGGTCCCTGCAAGAAGGCTCCGGTTTTGAGAATGTCATCCCTTCCGAATTATGCCACTGGGTTATGGCATAATGAAGTGGAGGAAGAGGAAGAGGAGGACGAGGTCGTTGAGCTCGTAAATGTAGAGAGTTCGGTGGAGGTGATCGACCTCGTGTCTGACTCGGAAGAGGAGGAGGACCCTAGTGAGGGGTCCAACATTCTGGGAATCTTTTGAGTCAACATGTGGATTAGTCGATGTCCCCTTTTTGTTTTTGGTGGGGATTGTGTTTCTTTTTGATTTTGTATATGTTAGTGGCGATGTAGTTTTCGCCTTTGTTGACCTAGTTTGTATGAACTAATTATGACTTAACCGATTATATGCATTATGTTATTCAGGAAATTGTGAATCGGGTTAAGTTATCATTCGATAACGATAAGTTGATTTTCCGCATTCGAGTTACTTAAAGTGATGTCCCGGAAAATGAAGGTTTTTAAATGAAAACAATTTTATATCACCAATTCAAAAAAAAATTACCCATTTTTCCGCAATGTTTTTTAGAAGTATTTTTTTCGGGGCGTTACATTAGTGACTTCATGGTTTGCTTGATGGCTAAGTCAAGTCTGGGTGCACACTGCTTAGCACACCTGTAGCACCGCTAAGCTGCTTGTTCAGCAGCTTTGACCATGCTGACTGGGACGTGGCCTGGTGCTTGCTGACTTAGGCAGGAGTCTGGTTCACCGCTGAGCTGCTTGGTTGTACCGCTGAGCTACTTGTTGAGTAGCTTGGACGTGTGCCAAGCTTGTGTCTGACCGTGTCAAGCTTGAGTTCTGACCGTGTCAGGATTAGTCTGGTGCTAGGCTGAGCGGCCAAGCAGGTCCACTCAGCTGCTTGCTTGAGCAGTTTGGTCTAGGTCAGGCTGGTGTCCAGGTCAGCTTAGCGTGGCTTGGTCCATGCTCAACTGCCTGCTTGAGCACCTTGATTTTGACTTCTTTTTCTTTTTGACCATGAGTCTTTTTTTATCTTTTCTTCTTCTTTTTAAGTCATACAAAACACATTAAAAAAAAGAAATACAAACACAAATATACAAGATTGTGATATTTTATACAAAAAATATTGTTTTAAGTTGATTTTTCTCAATTATACTTAAGATAAGTGACATAAAAGTGTATGAAATTTAGGTATGTTTGGAACTTATCATTTTCTATTTTTTATTTTTTCTAAAAAATAAAACAAAATGACGTTGTTTTCTAGCTATATAAGTATTTTTTTTAAATAAAACAAAATTACATTGTTTTGTTTTAAACATTTATCAAAAAAATGGAAACAACGTCATGTTGTTGATGGATACAACACTCTAGCAGGAATTGTACAGGTGCAATCATGTTAGTATTTAATGTGTCACATGATCAACTATGTTAACATTAACAAACGGGTGAATATGAAATAACTAATGTGTTTCTATGTTGTAAAATTGGGGATCAAAATGGTAATTTAAATTTATTACGTACTAAGTTAGTACTCTCAAAAAACTTGAGGGAATGAAAGAAGTAATTACCCTGTTTTAAAATATATTATTAATTATTTGTAATTAATAATGTAAGTATATAGAACATATCAAATAAGTATACCCTTAATGTACTAGTATTTGATAAGATGACATACAATATAGTATGTACTCGTACTAAAGAGAATTGCATATCAAATTACTTTGGTTCCACTATTAAAGTGCAAAAATAAGATGGTGATAAAGCTTTTTAGTTCATGTAACTCTCCTCATTTATTTTTTTCTCATTGATTCTCCAAATTGTTTCTCCAGTTTTTATTTCTTTTTATTTCAAGTTATACTAGACAACACATCTTTTAACATTCTTCCCTCCGTCATTTGTATTTTTTTTTTCCAATCAGTTTCTAAAAGATAATAATAATATTTAAGAATCTATAAAAGGATCAAATCCAACAAAAAGTAACTACACAAAAAGACTTTGAAAGAAAACACACATCAAATTGGACAATGCAAAGGAGTTTCTACAAAAATAACAAAAGTTAAAGACTCCAATTAAAGAAAAATGACATTAATTTAATCAAATTTCAAAGAGACATTTCATCCTAACAACCTATGCATTATAGATGCCAAAATGCAACACATATAAGATGGACGATAGTGGAAATAAAGTTATATATGTTACTAAAAAAATTACAGACTTCAAAAGCACCAAACATCAAAACTTGAATCATTGCTTCTCGGTGAACAACCTTTCTTGCTTTTGGTTTCTAGTACAAGATTGGAGATTGAGAGAAATTGAATTAGACTGCGAAAATTATGAGCAAACTGATAAAGTGGAAGAAGTTGCGGAATTAGATTTTCATTTACTTGTGAAGGATGGAATGTGGACGAGGTTGATGATTGGATAATTCAAGGATTTGAACAACAAGGTAATAAAGAAGCTATATACACGCAACGTCAATTAAAACCACAAAGTGAGTAATAGGCTTCAATTCGAAAGGTGATGGCATATGTATGAAGAGAAGTTTTCTCAAGTAGATAGAGTAGGGAGAAGTGGGGGAATTTGACGGGACAGGAAAAATAAGTTTGTGCCTCCCGCTTTATCTTTGTTATCTTTCTTGCCTTATTCGGTCATCAGATCAATTAAAGTAGCAACTTTGGGCTTAATTATAATTTTGCCTCAGTTTTAGTAAGAGTGGTAGAATTACTGTGCCAATATCTAGTGTTTTCATATCGATTTTAGGTGTTAGAGAGAAAAAATTAAATCACATTAATAAAAGTTGAAATATCAAGATTTGTCAATGTCATTTTGCGGTTAATAACGTGATAGATATTTGATGGAATGGTCCATTTATATAATTGTAATAGTTTAAAGGTCAATTAGAATGATTTAAAAGTTCATCATACCAATTTTTAAATGATCAAAAGGAAAAGAGTGAGAGGAAAATTGAATGAAAAACTATATCTCTTACACTTATTCTATTTATGTAGGAAAATAAATTAAGAAATGATTTATGACTTTTCCAATTTTTTATAATAAATTAGTTGTATTTATGACTTTTCTATTCGTAATCAATTAGAAAAGATTTTCTAATTTCTCACAAAAGTAAGTTAAGATATAATTTATAACACTTTTCTAAAACAACTAATTTTAATATCTCAGCCAATTCTACTGGATCCAAAAATATGGAGGCAAACTCTACCCATTATAAGTATTAGGGGTGACATGCACTTTGTAGCTGCCAACTCGAATTTATATGTTATATATTTTATTTTGAAGAATTTTATATATTTTGTTCTGGAGAATTAAAATATTTTTTGTATTGAGTATTTTTTATATTATATTTTTTATTGGATACTTTATATTACAAAGTTTTGTTTTATTAAAATGTTAGAAAAGTGGTTAATATATTGGTGGTAATCATACACTTATATAAGTATACGTTTTCTTGTAAAATTAAAATATTAAAAAATAAAATAGAAAAAGTGAAATTATACTATAATAATTAATCCATTTTCATTTATATATATAAATAGATTATCCACTCCTAGGTCGTCCTGCTCTAAACGGCCACACCTAGATAGCTGTGTAATTTAAGACGAATCGACAGATATCAGTCACTATCAAGCATTATTGCACCACACCAAGGTGGGTCTTTCCACTGGGATATTTTTTACATTAAAATTTGACTTTTGTTATTTACCTGTTGGTTCAACTAATATATGTTTGATTCTTCTTAAGTAAAGTTTTAGGTTCGAGTCTTAGAAATAAAAAAATATTCGCTTCAAGAGTTAGCCTCACGTATTTGTGGATGTTCCCAACTCGAACATGATTGTCTCCAGTTCGAGGATATATGTAGGAAATAAATAAAAAATAAAAAATATTTTTTAATAATAACTTATTGATAAACTTGGTTGTTATGACTTTTTGAAACGTGTGATAACTTTAATATAAAATCTAAATGATTCCTCAAAATATTAACGTGAGTTAAATTAATTATTTTTAGTATTTTTATTATTTATAACAGGATGATTTTGACATATCTTTACTATATTTATGTATATCTTTAGATTTTTATTTCTGTGTGATTCAATTGATGCATATGAAAACTTATAAGGATGAAAGTAATTTCAGTCGTTGTTTTTTATCATTTCATAGTTTCTATTTCCCCGTGAGAGGTTTCAACTTTCAACCTCAATAAGCTAACATTATTCTTTAAACTGTATAAATTTAGTCTCCCAACTTTTGCTTCTTCATGAATTTCTCTGTACCTTCTTTTGGTAGTTTTAATCCCCTGTTTTAGTTATTTCACCCTCTTTTTGTTACTTTTTGGTGGAAACATAACGAATATGGTTTGATTCGTTAGAGAGTAAATTCATAATAAATTTTGGACATGATAAAAAAGTGGAGAGTTTAAGGCTTTAAGCCAAATTCTATATATAACTATCAATATATTTTTCAAAACTAAATTTAAGAGTGAATATTCTGCTAGACAATAATGATTCAATTCATTTTATAATTTGTATACCTGTTATACGCTAGAATTATTTAATTCGACTTCAAATTTCCCTACCTGTTATACCTATAATGTTTAATTCCCTCTATAATTAACCTACCATTTTATATAGAAGTTTACATTTTTCTCAACTATTCAGTTTGTAAGCATCATGTCTATGAAAGCCGATAAAACACCGGGACTTCACGTTAAAATGATTTAATGACCTGAAATAACATTAATTGTGAACATTTTCATTCATAAAATAAAATTAAAACACGTTTTAATATTTTTCATAATAATTTGTTAATAATGATATTGTATCTATTCATTATTATTATTACTAGCGTGTTGACATGCACTGTCGTGCCTGTCAACCCACTTTCCTATCGTTTGTAATGTATAGTTTGTATTTTATAAATTCATATATAATTTTTTGCTCTAAATTTACGGTTGAATTTATTCAATTGGTTTAATATTCAATTTTTTAAATACACTTTTAAAATAAAAAGATGATAAGGATAAAATAAGAAAATAATATTATATGGTTTTTTGGTATAAATAAAAAGATATTGAGAGCAAAATAGGAAAACACAAATTACATCATGAAATATGGTTATTTTGTGTTTTCCCTTTATTAATAGTATAGATTATTTTACCCAACGTATATACTACAAAATTATAAACTGAATTAGGATAATAGAGTATTAAAATATATTTATACCCATTTTTTAACTTCATGGTTTAAAATTAAAATATACCTATATTTACTTTTCTAACTTATCTACGATCTCCACTGAATTAAAATGTAGTTATATTTAATTTTAAATATCATTTTTGTTTTAATAATTATAAATATCAAGAAAATATGTATTATGTTAAAATATCAAAGTGTAAAGAATTAATGTATGTATTTCGTTGTCCACAAAAAACATTTAACCAACAAATTGTTGGGCTTACTTTTGTCACCACATGGCACACTCTAAAAAGAAATTGAAAAAAAAATATATATTTTTTGTTGATAATAATAACAACGTTACAAACAGCTTCCATGTACCCATTCATCTATCAGTATAACACGTTACTAGATCCTCACCAAGAATAAAGTGGGGAGCATATTTTATGTCATAAATTTATACCAATTCATATGCACCTTAGTCTTTATTAGTTAAAAATTATAACATTAATATATATTTAATTCATACTTTATATCTTTGACTAATGAAAAACAATGGATACATAGAGTGATACACGTTCTGGGAATGACACTTGTTGATAAGGCAACTACACGTCTTAAACGTGATTAGTTCTTTATTTATAATATATATTCCAGTTAATTAAAATATAATTTGTTCATTAGTTTTTTATTGGTAATATAATTTTAAATCTAATATTGCTATAATTTTACTAATTAGTAATAAATAAATTATTGATTGATGACATATATCACTTTGTTATAAGTAAAAGAATTAATGAAACGATTTATTAGGATTATATATTAGTTTCCTATTTAAATAGAGCAATTTTGGTAAATGATCTTAAAATTTATCCTCACATAATCCAAAAATAGTGGGAGTCCTCGGAGACACTCAACGGTCCTATTTAAAGCTGATTGGTGTCATTTGCACTTCTTGCATAGTTGCATATTGGAAAGTGTGCCCTCAGAATCAAGTGTGTCTTTGGTGTGTTTCGCAATCTAATTATTTTATTTTTCTCCATAAAAATAAAATAATATTTAATTTTTCTATATAAATACTCGTTTCTCAAATACTACGTCACTCACTATTTCACTACTATATATTGAGACTGTAATCTGTTGTATGAGGTAGTTAAGCAGGTTGAAAATGTGGAGATTGAAGGTAGGAGAAGGAGGGAAAGACCCATATCTATTCAGTACAAACAATTTCGCTGGGAGACAGACATGGGAGTTTGATCCTGAAGCAGGTACTCCTGAAGAGAGGGCACAAGTTGAAGCAGCTCGTCAAGATTTCTATAACAACCGCTTCAAGGTTAAGCCCTGTAGAGACCTCCTTTGGCGCTTTCAGGTATTACTGTTATCTATTGCAAATTCAATCTTTGATGTTCAAAATAACTCCGGTAACCTCTATTTTAGGAAATCAAACATGACAAGATAAAAATAAGGAGCCAAAATTATATATTACGTACAAATTATCCTACACCATTAGAAAAACAAGTATTATAAAATAGTATTTTGTTTATTAATGGTTTGATATGTGTGGAGAAGTTTAGTACAAGCCCAAAAAGGAGAATATATTAAAATAAGACTGGTCTAATTTTTAAAGGAAGATGAATGTGGAGAAAAATCATATTAAAATGATTATGAGATTTATAACCATAATTTGTCAATAAATGATAGACAATTGTGAATCGTTTGATTTATATAGTGGACTGTGGGCCACAACTAGTAAAATTAAAACTTGACAGTTGTTCATATAATATGAGAAATTGTGACAATAATTTATTTTCATTTAAAAGTGGTGTGAAATTATTTCTTGATTAAATAATTTATAATATATTTGGAATCAAATTTAACGTAAATCTAGTGTATCTTAGGGATGACAATATTTAACAAAGTGAAATTATATAAAATTTGCTTATACATTAGACTGTCACATATTAGTTTTATTTATTTATATTTGAATCCAGCATAAATATTTATATTTGAATTAAAGAAAGAGGATTATAAGAGTTTTATATATTATCACTCTATTATTCATTATTTATTTTTTACTCTCCTATGAAAAATATAAATAAATGGTGGATGATGTAATGACCATGTATAAATCTTTAATTAACCGTGTATAGATTTTATACTCTACATTTAATTACTTTTTCAATTAAAAAATACATTTATGATTTTACTCTCTAATAATAAATATAATAAATATGAGAAGAATGTGACTTTCCATATATAGAAAATAATAGTGAAAATTAAGTGTCTTCGTTAATAAATTAATAACGGCAAATTAAAAAACTTCATGAAAAATATAAAATACCTTTTTAGCATACACATAACATCAAATGCAGGATATCACGAATGTGAAAACCGATAACATATTTCCCATATATATATAAAAATAATTGTTGTATAAGGGTTAAGAAGATTCTTATGTGTATTATATCAGGTTAAAAGTCATTCAGGCTCCGAAAATGATCAGTTTACTATCAATAAGATGATAAGATACTGTCATTTTAGCATTAAAAAAAATCAACCATATATTCAATTATATATATATATAGAAATGGAATAATGTATTTTCTGGTGTGAGGGGATAACTCCCCTCCTTACACCAATTGTACAATAATATATATCCATTTATTTTTTTTATTTTTTTTTCATTTTCAGATATTTTGATTTTATGAATAACGATTTTCTTCTCACCCTAGAAACAAGAGACTCACACTATTCCTTCACTTTCACTCTCCAGACACTTCTCATTCACTCACAGCACCTCCTACTTCTCTTTCTCTCTCAAATATGTACATTCTTTCACAAACTTTCATATTCACTTACAAATCTGTATATTCTCTCTCTTCTTCTCTTTCCTCTCTCTTATGTTCTCTGAGAAGAAGAGGAAGAATTCACACAACAACTCCTCTCTTCATTTGTTATTCAAGTGGACAATGAAGGAAAGGCAATAAATGATAAAGGAAACATGAAATAAATTTTATTTTCTATGTTGATGTTTCTTCTGTTTATATCTAAAAGTTGAGGAATTATTTTTTGTGGCTAATGACTAATATAGTTAATAAATTTTTATGTTTTTCTATTAAGAATTATTTTGGACTTAATGTGACAAAAACTCACAATACATAGCTAAAAAACCATACTAAATCATAGATTTTAGAGAGAGAAGGAGGTGTCCTAAGTAAATGAAAAGTGGAAGTGAATTTTTCATTAAGTGTATTAGGGTGAATGAATGAAGAGCAAGAAAGTGAAAATGATGATACAAAATTGTTGGTTTCCGGTGAGAGAAGAAAATCATTATTATACAAATAAATATGAGAAAATGGAAAGAAAATAAAAAATATAAAAGTGAATGGACGTGTGTCACTATGTAATTGGTGTAAGGAGGAGAATTATCTCATCACACTAAGAGATATATTATTCCCATATAAAAAATGGGTCGAGTGTAATTAATTTGCGATGACAGGTGGGAGCATTAACTCCCCCAATTTTTGTTGACATATTAATATATGGTTGTCTTGCTGGTGCCGGCTATTACTTTGTGGTGGTCACTTCAAGTGCTGAATGAGTGTATACCTTCTCTGTCACTACGTTTTCAGAGAGCTATCTTAGGTGATGGCTTTTTTGTCTCGAGCATCTTAAATCTTATAAACCTTCATGTTTATACAGAAGTGGATTTTGACATAAAGTTTAGGAGAGATAACAATATTTATTTACAATTTGTAATTATGATTAATGGGGTAAAAAATATAAAGAAATATACATATTTGTTTTAAAGTTTCAAAATAACATATTCGTTCGAATAATAATTAATAATTAAAATATTAAAGAAAAACGTACATTTATTTAAAGTGTCACTCTTCATTTTTTTTAGACTTAAACTCATCGATGATTGAATTGTGAGTAAATTTTTAGTTATTTCTTTTGTTTCTAAGAAATTCATTTTTTATCTTACTACAAAATTTTGTTTAGTTGTATTGGTTGCTGAAAATGATATTTTTATAATATTTAAACTAGAATAACTAGATCAAACAAATAATATGCATCTATTTTCTCCATATGTCAAAGTTGTACTTAATTGTGAGATCGTTAACAATTTTACAAATATGAATCACTAATAACATCAACAATAAAATATTGAAATTGATATCTAAAGTTAATTTTCTTTGCTCACTAAAATTCACATGGTAAAATTTTTGCACAAAAATGCACATGTTATCAATATTAAATTATTTATAAAGATTCATAGGATTTTAGGACTATTGTAGCAAAGTTTAACAAAAACAACATGTGATCCTATAATCTATTTTATGTGTAAAATCATTATAAAATCGAAAAAATAAGAGAAAAATGTATGCATTGATAGTGTAAGAGTTATATATTATTAGTTTATCCTTCATCATTCATTTTTAGTTATCATCGACTCTTTTTAAAATTTTATATAGATAACAGACAAATGATGTATCAACTATATATAAATCTTCACAAATGTTATACTCGTAAAATAATAATATTATAAGTAATATTAACATCTATATTTATAAAATAATTTGATTTATTGTATCTAACTTTTAAAAGATCACACAAATTACATAAGCTAAAAAAGTATATTTGAAAATAAAAATAAAGAAATATAGTCGTAAAAAATCCAGGGTAGTTCCCCACCTGTACTTAGCATGATTCGCCGTGTCAATAGTATATGAGTTTTATGTATTATTATTGTATTACCTATCCATTATATTTTATCATTATAAACTTATAAAAAAGTAATATAAATAAATTATGGATGATGTATTGTTTGTATATAACTTTTTACACTTCCGGTATATAAATATTAAACTAAAATAACCACAATTATTATTTCTGAGGTTCATAATTACGTCTGAGTGAGAAATATTGACAATCTACCTAATAAGATAAAATTTTATACTATCAAAATATTTTTCTCTTTAAGTTGGTCAAAATATAAAAAAGTTTAGAACATCATATTAATTAATTTCTAAATTTATATATATATATATATATAAAAATTATTATTAGAGAGTTTTCATTCATGTGTTTGATTGTATCCCAAGAAAATAATTTTTCATCCAAATACTTTCAAAACAAAATATATTCCTCTCATTATAAGGATGAATTTTGGCCATTAATCAGGTGGAGTGTAGATTGCAAAATAAGATTTAATATGTATATACTGATGATAATGTAAGTATTTTCATACTATTAGCAAATCATTCCTTATTAATATATTAACTATCATTGATTTTCAAACAAAAGTAATACAAATCAACGGTAAATGATATGTTGACAGTATAAAAAACTTTACACTGATAGTACATGGATTTTAAACTCATTAAAATATACCATAGGTCGAAATGAAAATTAATTACATGGATAATACAAAAAAGAGAAGAGATTTATTTTTATCTAAATTAAGTTATTATATTATTACATTCAATATCATCTGTTTATTATTTTAAATTTAACGGACCAAACGTGAGCGTAAAAAAAGTGATGAGAGAGAAAAAAAAGAATCTTAAATGACTTTTAAGTTTTAACATTAGTTCGTTAGAGTTAAATAAATGAAATAATAAAATTGAATTAGTATAATTTAATTTTGGGTGTAAACTAATATCTAATAATCACTTTGAACCCATGTCCAACATTGTTTCAAGTAGGTTCATCCCTGTTTATAATATTGGTTACTCTACATGATAATTCCTTATCTTGGGTGATGTTGTTATAAAGTTTGGTGAATCTAACTATCAACAAAATACGGGTCCAATGGTTTACGATTTCCATGGTCGAAGGTTTGATTTTTGGGAGCGCACTTGTTGGGAGGGGTAATCATGAACTCTGGATGACATTAGTTCATCTGTGTTTTATAATATTGGTTGCTCTACATGATAATTCGTTATTTTGGGTGATGTTGTTATAAAGTTTGGTAAATCTAAATACGAATAAAATATTGGACTAGTAGTGTAAGACCCTATTAGATCTCATAGTCGATGGTTCGATTCTTAAAATTGCATTTATTGGGAGGAATTTTCATAAATCCAGAAGGGTTAATTCCTTACTCAAAAACATATGGAGATAGTTTGGTAGTTACCAAAAAAAATCTAACTTATAGTTATTAGTTTATAGCTGATAGTTGTGTAAGTACCTCAAAGGTGTTAAAATGACATAATATTATATTAGATGATTTTGTTGTAACATTGGCTAAACGCACATTTTCGTAGACAAAAAGAATATGAGAACTACGGTACCTTGTAGCTAACATTTTCTTTCCATTTTATTCGCTTAAAATAACAAAATTGAGGCTACAGGCCGGGCCCACGTTTAGTGAGTGCCACACGAAGTCCATACTTTATGGTCCCAAGTTTTTTACGCTAGTACAGTAATTTTACTTCCATGAATTTTTACAAAAAAATTACTCTGTTTGGACAAGTTTGCTTTTTTTTCTTCTTTTAATTTTACTGTCATCCGTTATTATAACTCTAAGCAGTAAGCATAGACTTTCAATATTTTGTTGATTTCATTGCTTATTGTATTATATAATAACTACGCATATTTTTTCGATATTTTGTTGATTATATTACTCTAATGGATGATTAGTTAAAATAATGGTTCTACCTAGAGTAAACAAAGTATGAAAATATTTAAAACTAATTAAGAAGTTGACTAATTTTTTTTTGAAGTAAGTCTCAAAAAATAATAATTGAGTTCGGAAAAAATAAATCTTACCTCATCATGAATTATATGAAACCATTTTTATTCAAAATTATGGTAAAAGTATTTCGTAGTTATTTTTTTTTGTATAAACAATTACCAGTGTTGTTAAAACTATATCGGTTATTAAACCGGTCAGGGTACTGGTATAGTGGTACAGTGGTTCAACCAGTGGTTCAGTAATTAAACCGCATGCCAGATATACCTACTTATATTTATATATGTATAAACCTATAACAAAAAAATTCCAAATAGGTAGATACTATTTATAATCTACTCAAAATTCACATAAATAAACAACTTTAAGTCTTTAACAAATTCAAAATCTAAATTAAAAAACATATATTAATCCAAAATTATCACTTAATAACCACAAAATATAAATAAATGACATAACTTCACAACTCACTCTATAAAACAAATAAATTAAGAGTTTTGACATTTAACATCAAGGAGTCAAAGTTATCTTATATGAATATTATATTTTTCTACCAAGTCCTATCTTCAGATAGTACTCCAAGATTACACAAATGTCACTGAGATTATATACGAATATTAGGAACCAAAATGTATAATCTAAGTATGCTTCGGAAGCATGTGCCTTGAAGTGTTGAAGAATAGTTGGAAAGATTGGTCACCTTGTAATGAGTTTTTAAGTTTTTTTAAAAAAAAATATATGTGTATAAACCAACCGGTTTAGTAAAATACCGGCCGGTTCACCGGTTATGACAAGTTTTTGATCGGTTTTGATACTTGACCGGTTTAACACCTGTACCGTACCGATTAGGGGCTGGTTCACCGGTTTTCTGGTTGAACCGGCCGGTACGGTCTGGTTTTTATAACTATGACAATTACTATTCATTTTTATTTTATATTCACAATATATTTTGAGCCCTCATTTTTATTAAGATTTTGGTATACAAATTTCCTATGGTTTATTTTTTTTCTATATTAGGGTCCATTAATTTTATTGCATATGATTATGGTTGGAAATGAGCCAAACTAGAGTTCCCCTCGGTTCAGTTCGATAAGGATTGTCTCAGCTCAAAACTCGGCTCGAGTTCAAACGAGTTATTTTTTTAACTCGAGTTCGACTTAGTTAAAGCTTGCGAACTATTCAATTCAGTTCGAATTGGTTCATTTGGATAACTCAAATAATTAATTTATTTTAAAAAAATACTGCAAAATATTTTATACATAAATATAATATTGTTTATATATATATAAGAACAAAAATATAAAAAATAATGCATAAGCCATAATAAACACAAATATATATATATATATATATATATATATAGTCAGCTCATGAATCTAACGAGTCGAACTATATCTAACTCAAGTTTAGCTCGTTTATTTAACGAGCTCAATTTACAGCTCTAATTCACCTCATTTGGTTCATAAACTAAGTTTATCAAACTAAATAATAAATCGAGTTTTAAATAAAAACCGAGTTAACTCGATTCATTGTCATTGTATAAAGTTTAAGGTCAACCTTGGTGACATGGTTTTGGATTTATAAGGAAAAGATGAAAGAATGAAAGATTATGAGGTTGAGGAGATCACTAACGTGCATAATTTGAGTTAGCTTCGATAATATTAGTTAAACAAAGTTAAGCTTATAAAATTGACACATAAGTTTTTGGAAACTTTTTATTTTGTGAGAAAAGCTACCTGGTATCATAGCTTTCAAAATTAAAAGCTTTTTAATTTTTAATTTACCAAACAACTCCATAAGCATATTAATATAACCAACAACATGTTGGTAAAATAATATATGGTGTTGTCAAATATTAGGATGACCAAAAGTCTAAGAGTTCGATTTCTATGACCGACACTTATTGGGAAATACAACTAAGAACCTCAAAATATATTAATTTCTTACCTATAAGGTGAGAGGATACCCTTAGTAGTATAAAAAATATAAAAATATAAGTTACAAGCTTATATACTACTAGATAAGCTATATGCTTTTCTTTGGAAGGCGAAATCTTATATGGGCTACTCCAACTTTTTTGTCAATTTCTGCCAAATTTCCATTTTTATTGTAAAAAATTGATCTCGAGATTAACTCCCTAATACATGTATATATAATAATACAAAATGAATCTAGTAGGAATTCACCTCTCGGAATCGTTATACTTTTCTTTAATATTATCACGCAATTTAATACTCCATGCCAAAATCTTTCAGATCACACATCAGTTTTTTCCCGGTTATAATATATACAAAATTCTCTTTTATGCTTTTGTGAAAAGGTACGCAAAACATGGTCCACCTATTTAACTCTTCCTAACTTAAATATATAAGGTCATAAGATCAATATAATTTGGCAACTGTTTTGTTAATTAACCTTAAAAATATAAAAGACAAGAAGAGAAGTTTTGCCACATAATTTTATTTTTCTATAACCTTAAAACTTACTTTCCACCACTTTTGTTTCTGGGCTTGTGTAGTTTCTGAGAGAAAAGAATTTCAATCAGAAAATACCTAGTGTGAAGATAAAAGATGGCGAGGAGATTACACACGAGAAAGTAACAGCCACGCTGAGAAGGGCTACACATCACATATCAGGATTGCAAAGTAGTGATGGACATTGGCCTGCTCAACTTACTGGGAACCTCTTTTTCCTTCCTCCTTTGGTAAGTACTTAACACTCAATATTATAAAATACTTTTTGATTATCAATTTTTTTAAGTAAGGATATATTAATTATCAAAATAAAGGTATGTAGATGATGGAACATGCCTAGAATTTTTGGATGAAAATTACATGTACAAAGTTGATGCGCCATTCATGTTTTTCTCAATAGTATGATGTCACTTAATGCACTATTTGTTTTAGTAGAAAGATGAAAGTACACATAAAAATGAATATTTTTTAATGACATATGTGACACTATATGACACATAAGAACGAATATTTTTAATGGCATACATGTCACATAATGTTCTATTTTGTTCCAGCAATGTGATAAAATGACACATAAAAATAAATGCTCTTAATATCATACATGATACTATATTATTGGATGTGAAGAAACCAACTTAGGACAAGTAATTTTCATCCAAATTTTTTTGGTGTGAAACAATTAAACAAGCCTATTTATAAGCCTCTAGTGCACTATAAAAAATGTGCCCCAAAGATGAGAATACATACAATCAAAACCCTACAAAAGCATTTACTCTCGGTAATCCTTACCCATTTGATCTTGACTCTGAGCCAAAATCTGACTCTAAGGGTAAGAATTTTTTGAAATGGTGCAACGCAATGCAACATGAAATTGATGCATTGTGTGAAATAAAAACATGTTCCTTAGTTTCAACGTTGCATGGGAAGAAGCTGATTGGTTGTTGTTGGGTTTCCGAAGTAAAAGGCAAATCTCATGGAAGTATTGAAAGGTACAAGGTAAAAGAAATGTAATTGGATATCTTTGAGTGAAAATGAAGAAGAAGAAGAACTTAAAGAAAGCTTAGTGGAAGAAGATGAATATTGATACTTTCATTATATTATCTTGCAAAGATTTTGATTGATTGATACAAAGGAATGGGAAAACTATTTAAAAGAGAAAATAAAGAATTAATTAACTGACTAATTCCTCATTCCCATATTTAACACATGCTTAAAAGGAAAGTCTATGAGATTACAAATGTTGCTTGCGATCCAAGCTAACTTGCCCTGCATAGTTGTTTCTGACTCTGGCTCAGATTGTCCAAGCTTGGCTTACACTTATGATCGAGGAACTTGGGCTTGTCATGGTTTGTGAGGCCTGACCGTGGCCTTGTGCTTAGCATGCCTAGGCTGGCATACTTGCTCTGGCCTGACTGTGGCATTGTGTTTGGCACACCCAGACTGGCACACTTGGCCTGGCTTGATCGTGGCCTTGTGTTTGGCACGCCCAAAATTGCACACTTGACTTAGCTTGACTTGGTCACAATTTTGCATTCCTTGATCAATGTCTTGGCACATGCTAGTTGACACGGTCAATGTGAGAATTTGCGCATGAGAAGCATTAGTTGGTGCATGATTTTCTTGGCTTGGCCCAACAGTTTGGTCCCTTGGTACACCATTCTACTGTCTTGGCCTAGCAGTCTGGTCCCTTGGTGCACTAGTTTTCGGTCTTGGTGCACCATGTGGCTTACTATGTAGGTTAGCTTGGATTGTCTCTTGAGCATATGATTGATCCTTAGTGAGTTGATTAATGTGTAATTTTGATACAAGGCACACAAGGTTTCTAAAATGATATACCTAAATGAAAGGGGTTGATTATTTTGATTCTTTTCTCTCATTGCCAAACTTGTTACAGTTTGAGTTCTTCTCTCTACTAATGTTGAAAAAATGTCATCTTCATCTATTTGTTGCTAATAACGCATACGGTAATTTGCATGAAGATATCTATATGCGGTTGCCATTAGGTTTTAGACATAAGGAGTAGCCTCTTATTTATAAGTTACATAAATATGGTCTTAACAAAGCATCCACAAATTGGTATTCCAATATTTTAGATGTTCTTATTGCATTTAGTTTCGCACATAGCATAAGTGACCCATCTTTTTTTTGTGCATCGTGAATTTGGTTTTGTTTTTTTGCTCCTTTATGTCGATGACATTGTTCTCATAGGTTCAAATCTTCTTCTTATGAGTTTATTTAAGAATATTTGACACAATCGCTTCAAAACTAAACCTTTGGACCATATGAAAGTTTTTGGGTGTTGACGTTGCAAGCTCAACAAATGGCCTTTTTTTTACCACAACGACATTATGTTCTTGATTTCATCTGATAGGGGTCTTACAATTACTGTTTATGTAGATTTTCTCATGGGATAGAACATGACATTATCTCCTTCCGATGGTATAATTTTAATTGGTCACACACCTTATAGTTACCATGTGGGTCATCTTATTTATCTAATGGTAAAACTTCGTAATATCGCTTACCTCGCCAACAATTCGAGGCAATTCATGCATGATCGTCATTAACCACACTTGAGTTTTGTTACTCGTATTTTTCGCTATCTTAAGTCCTTTCCTAACCAATGTCTCTTCTTTCCTTTATATTCAAATTTATATCTTAAAAGCTATTGTAATTTGGTTTGGGCTCGTTGCTCAAAAACCAAACGCACCACTACTAGTTATTATATTTTTGGGTTTTGGTATAATCTCTTCGAAGACAAAAAAACAATGTGTGGTCCCCTGCTCCTCTTTTGAAGCAAAAAAATATTCGTCTATCTCTTTCTACACTAATAATGTTGTTTTATGATAATCAGATTGCAATTCATATTTCATGAAGATTAAATTGCAATTCATATTGCCTCAAACATGTGAATAAAATATTGTCGTTCAGATTGCAATTCATATTACCTCAAACATACTATTTCACTAACGGACCAAACATATAGAAATTGAGTATTATGTTGTTCATGAAAAAACTTCCTTCGACCTTATTAGTTATTACTACTATGAAATTGAGTTCTACAGATCTAATTTTTTATTTGCTTACCAAATCATTGGTCAAAGATCATTTCATGCATCTAAAGAGCAAGAAAGGCTTATCTGACTTACACATCTCATTCTGAAGGGAATGTTATCAACACCAAATTTTGTATTTGATGTCAAATTGTTTATTTTCTGCCTTTTATTTATTTATTCCTTTCTTGTTTAATTTTTAGTTAATAGGTATCAATGTATCATGCAATTACCAACGGGCGTTGGTTCAAGTGGTACATGCTTGATTCTCCTTAAACCACTTACCTGTGGATGTGCCCGGCTCGGACATGATTGCCTCCGATGCGAGGATACCTGTGAAAAACAAAAAAAAATGTATCATGCAATTAATAGGTTTTGATTGCTTTAAACATTTATTTTTCACATATTATCATATAATTAATAGATAGTGATTGGTTTAGATATTCTACTCTTTATTCCCTCCTTTAGAATCATTTTCAGTAAATTTCTTAGGGTCTGTTTGCTTTGTGAAAATATTTATTGTTTTCGTTTATTGTTTCTATTTTTTGAAAATATTTTTCAATTCCAGGAAATGAAAATTTTAAAATATATTCGTTTCCATATAACATTTTTGTTTTTAGAAAAGGGAAACATTGAAGATGAATCAATTTTTGTTTGTTTTTCAAATACCTTTTTCTAGTTGGTTGTTTTCAATTTATCTAAAAAAACTCTTACCATATAATGCGATTGCCCTACTAACTGAGTAATTGTGGAATCCGTAAAGTTGGCTTGGCTCACTCCCACTTCTACTTGGACAAATGAAAATCAATGATAAGGGAAGAATGAAAATCCTTCGCCCCATTTTTTTGAGTGTTATTTATTTCTAATTCAATTAAAAAAATGACACCTAATTAAAAAATATATAAATAAAAAAATAACTTTTTATATTATGTGTTCCTTATTAAAATCAAAATTGTACTATTGTTAACGCATATGCCCCTCTTTTTATGGGGTTTCCTTCATTTGCAAATTCTTCAATGCCTTTTTTACTTATTTTACTAATCCGTAATCTAATAACATTTCTACTCTGTTTTTATCCCATTTGCTTTCTCCTCAAAGCCATCTTCCAAAATCTTCATCTGTGTGTTGCCCTCTTCGTAGTGAAAGCCTTTTTTATGAGAGAAAATACTTTCTTTTCTTTCTATTAAATCAATTCAATTTTCCTTTTAATGAAGATTGACATATATCATTTCATGCTTCTATTTCACCATTGATGAGGATGAGGTTCAAGTCCTCTTTCTACTATTCCAAACTTGCAGTATGACCAACACCAGACAAAAGAAGTGGATGGACAGAACTGACACAACGACGTGAAATGATTAACTTAGTAATAATCACAAAACTGCCACCGCCACATTCCTTACTGTATTCAAAATGTATATTAGGGTTTAATATGTACACTCACAGTGTAAATGTTTTTTATACTGTGAGTTAATCATTCACGATTTATTGATTATTATTGACTCTCAAACAAAAGTAATACAAATTAATGGTGGATGATGTGCTGACAGTGTAAAAGCATATATTTTAAACTTTTTCGTTTTCTATTTTCCGAAAATAATGGCTCTATTTTCTAAAACTAATAATGAAAATGCCTCACCAAACATATTTTCTATTACCTTTTCTATTTTTTCTGAAAACGAAAACATTAACTGGTGAAAGCAAATACACCCTTATATTCAATGGTGAAATCAACAAGATGCAATATTCCAAGCTCTAATGGAGGAACACGAAAGAAAACAAGAAAACGAAGAAGATAATAAGTCTATGTGTATTGAATGGTAAAAAGAATATGTATTGCATACCTTACAAACTAAATGGCCAGGGATACTTATACGGAAAACAACCAAAACATAAAAACTAACTAAGCTAAACTAACTAAACTAACTTTCCTAAAACAGAAAGTTTCAAATACATTGAGAATTATGTGATGCAACTTGATTGGGCTTTAAGGATTATGTGTTGGACTTCAATATTGTTGTTGACAATATTCTAAATATATTAATACAAAGAAAGTAATTCTTTCTTCACAGTTAACAATTTGACATGCACATAATTCCCTCAAAAGTTTGTCTAATATGTAGATGAGCAATAATCAACACTAATTTCCTGCCTGCTCAAAACATTGTAGGTATTTTGTTTGTATATTACAGGGCATCTCGAGTCTGTATTTCCAGAAGAGTATCGAAGAGAGATCCTTCGTTATATATATTGTCACCAGGTACACTTCTATTTTAAATTTCAAGCACAATGCTTAATTACAGTAGAAAAGATGAATTATATTTTTACACTTCTTTTCCTTTTTCTATTTGAGGCGTTTGTTTAGGGTTATCGATTTATAGTCCCAGAAATCACATTCTTAGGAATGGTATTAACAATAATGCCATTAGTAGGTATATTAAAATATATGTTTAGTTAAATGATATTTATAATTTTTGGGAATCTTTATTGATATTTTTTGCAAGAACGTAAAAGCTTGTTTGTTTATGATATATATTCTCAGAAATATATGATATAATTGTCAAAATACCTCTATTTTATATAAAAATATATCATTCTATTAATCATTTGAGTTCAATCACCATTTCCAAATATTTTTAGAACACTAACATTTTCTAATGTGATATAACTAAAGAAAATAATTTTTTTTTGTTAAATGATACTTTAATACAGCTACAAAACCAAAACAATTGTCATTTGATTACTTATCTTTGTATAGAAAATTTATTTACTTGTACTAACTTCAAGTGAGGTTCTTTGTTATGATTAGGGGAAAAATGCATGTAATTCCATTGCCTCCTGGAAATTGAAAGTAGCTTGGTCTGTCATCTATGTGTATTGTTGTGACCATTCACAAGAAGTGGAAAACTAACGAGAAATATGAGAACATTTGGAAATTTGTAATTTTTAGATAGACGATAAAACATTCTAAAGTTTTTTCATGGAAATGAGAAAACACTAAAACACGAGAGTATATTTTCTTTAAAAAAGTTTTTTTCTGGAAAATATTTTTCTTACAACTTCAAAAACAAAGTTACCTATTATTTCTAATTGTTATTTGTTAGGGATGTTTGAAATATGTTATTATCTAGAATTAGAATAAAGTAGAATATCATATTATATATTGGAATCATGTCACTTATTATAATGTGTATTAGATATAAGCACAAAATAGAAACACCTCATGGGCTCCTGGGTGTGCTAGGGTTTATAATCATTATTCTCTAATAATATCTTGGTAGTCGTTTAACACTCTCGGGGACGTAAACACAATTGGCCGAACCCCGTTAACAAATTCTCTGTTTATTCTCTTATATTAGTTCCATGTCTTTATTTGATTGCTTGTGGCCAACGCTTCACAACGATCGCTTCCGCTGCACTAACAATTGGTATAAGAGCCAATTGGTAGATGGCTCTTGACCCAGACGCCAAATTATGGCAAAGGAGGGTCAAGAACGTGTTGGCTGGACAAGGTATGCAAAAGATATTGCATGAGGATAAATAAGATGAGTTGAAGGAGAAGGACATATGGCGTAACTATTGTGGGGGCGATGTATCTGTTGATCCAGAACCCCATAAGTTCATGTATTGGGTTAGGATCAAGGTCGAGATAGGGACTTATGTGTTGAGTTTGACCCAGAGACAAATGTTGACAATATCTCTCTAGATGATGAGAGAATGTTCTCATTTGAGATGAGAAGTGAAATATCCTAATGGCGTGTCTGAGACGTCATAGTGAAGTATGTTAATTGTTAGCAGATCCACAAAACACAGAGTCGTTGACTGACTTTGGTGTAGGGTGTAACATGAACATCGACTTTGATGCAAGTTGTAACATGAACATTCGTAGAGATGTAGGGGGTGTGAAATGGGCATTTGCTTGGATGCAAGGATGTGACACAAACACTAGTTAACATTGACGCAAGATGTATGCTGTGGGTATACTCCTTATGATGGGGTATGATAGTTCTTTTGAACTAGGATTGTTAGAGTAGACAATGGTGGTAGCGGTTGAAGCTTTCCAAGGAGGCTCCAAGGTTCAGTTTGACTGAGTATTGAAGAAGATGATTGTTGGTGAACTTTTGTGTAAATATTCCAATATATCGAAAGACTTCCTAACAATAGGTGGCTAGGCGACGTGTTCCATTTGATGGCGGTACGAGAAGCTACACTATAGGTTTGAAGAGCTAGGCTCTCGGTAACATCGTCAATGATACTTAGAAGGTTCATGTTGTAGGGGAGCAATTAAAGAGAATTAGACAATGAACAAGGTGAAGTCATATATTCGCGAAGGTGGAGATTCTCGTGTAGATTTCCTAAGGAGCGAGATATTCGTCTATTTCAATGAAGGTGGAGATTGTTGAGGATGTTTGAAATATGTTTTATTTGAAGTCCCACATTGCCTAGAATTAGAATAGAGTAGAATATCAATGTTATATATTGGAGTCAGGTCCCTTGTTATAATGTGCATCAGATATAAGCACCAAATAGAAACACCTCATGGGAAGGTGGACCCATGGATATGCTAGGGTTTGTAATCCTTATTCTCTAATAATATCTTGGTAGCCATTCAGCGCTCCCGGGGGCGTAGGTAAAATTGGTCAAACCCCGTTAACAAATTCTCTTGTTTCTTCTCTTATATTAATTCTATGCATTTGTTTGATTGCTTGTGGCCAACGCTGCGCTATGATCACTTCCACTGCACCAACAATTGGTATCAGAGCGAGCCAATTGGTAGATGACTCTTAACCTAGACGCCAAATTATGGCAAAGGAGGGTCAAGAACGTGTTGGCTGGACAAGATCTGTAAAAGATATTGCATGAGGATAAATCAGATGAGTTGAAGGAGAAGGACATATAGCGTAACTATGGTGGGGGCGATGCATATGTTGATCCAGAACCTCATAAGTTCATGTATTGGATTAGGATCAAGGTGGAGATAGAGACTCGTGTGTTGAGTTTGACCCAGAGGCAGATGCTGACAATATCTCTCTAGATGATGAGAGAATATTCTCATTTGAGATGAGAAGTGAAATATCCTAATGGCGTGTCTGAGACGTCATAGTGAAGGATGTTAATTGTTAGCAGATCCACAAAAGCACAGAAGCGCTGACTGACTTTGATGTAAGGTGTAACATGAGCATTGACTTTGATGCAAGTTATAACACGAGCATTCGTAGAGATGCAGGGGTGTGACATTGGCATTGGCTTGGACGCAAGAATGTGACACAGACACTAGTTAGCATTGACGCAAGATGTGTGTTGTGGATATACTCCTTATCGTGGAGTATGATAGTTCTTTTGAACTAGGATTGTTGGAGTAGAAAATTGTGGTAGCGGTTGAGGCTTTCCAAGGAGGCTCCAATGTTGAGTTTGACTGAGTATTGAAGAGGACGATTGTTGGTGAACTTTTGTGTAAATATTCCAATATATCGAAAGACTTCCTAGCAATAGGTGGCTAGGCTACGTGTTCCATTTGATGGCGGTACGAGAAGCTGCACTACAAGTTTGAAGAGCTAGGCTCTCGGTAACATCGTCTAGGATACTCAGAAGATCTATGCTGTAGGGGAGCAATTAAAGAGAATTAGACATTGAACAAGGTGAAGTCATATATTCGCTAAGGTGGAGATTCTTGTGTAGATTTCCTAAGGAGCGAAATATTCGTCTATTTCAATCAATGTGAAGATTGTTGGGGATATTTGAAATATGTTATTATACGAAGTCTCACATTTCCTAGAATTAGAATAGAGTAGAATATCAATGTTATATATTGGACTCAGGTCCTTGTTATAATGTGTACTAGATATAAACACCAAATAGAAACACCTCATGGGCGGGTGGGCCCATGGGTATGTTAGGTTTGTAATCCTTATTCTCTAATAATATCTTAGTAGCCGTTCAGCGCTCCCGGGGACGTAGGCACAATAGGCCGAACTTCGTTAACAAATTCTTTTGTTTCTTCTCTTATATTTATTCTATTCCTTTATTTGATTGCTTGTGGCCAACACTGCACAACGATCGCTTTCGCTGCACTAACACTATTCCCAGGAATAATATGAATATTTTTGAAAAATGAAAAATCTACCCTATGAATTTAGCATAGTGAGTGGGAAATAGGGATGATCAGTAGGTATAGGGATTGAACCTTCTACTTTCCTTGCACGTAAACAATTGAATTGTATTTGAATTTTGAGACACGACAACAATGAACAACTATTATTGACCATGTTGTAATTTCACTTAAAGAACGAAGATGGCGGTTGGGGACTACATATAGAGGGTCATAGCATCATGTTTTGCACTGCACTCAACTACATATGTATGCGCATTCTTGGAGAAGGGCCTAATGGAGGTCAAGGCAATGCCAGTGGTAGAGCAAGAAAGTGGATTCATGATCATGGTGGTGTAACATATATACCTTCATGGGGAAAAACTTGGCTTTCGGTATGTTTTTATATATATATATATATATATATTGAATTACTGAAGTGAGAATGGTTTGAATTTAAAAACTGGAAGAATAATAAATTTGGGTTTTACAATCAATTATGAATGCTTATGATTAAAAGTTAGTTATTAGTCACATGATAGTCATGTGTAAGTACTTTTAAATCTTCATCGTTCAGATAAGATCTAATAATACATATTAATTTTTCTCATTTCTTACAATAACACATTGTTATCACGTGAGTCGCTCTATATATATATATATATATATATAGCGTTTATACCCAAGTTAAGTTACACTAGTTACATTCAATCTCACTCATTCATTTCTTATATTCAAGGACCAAAAGTGAAAGTGAAATAAATGATGAGAGAGAAAAATTGATATCTTAAATAACTTTTAAGTTTAAACCATTTGGTCCATTGGATCTAAGAAAATGGATGACTAAGATTGAATGTAATTAGTATAACTTAACTTGGTTGTAAACAAATCTCTCTTCGTATAGCGCAATAGAATAATGTTCTCACGTGAATCGCTCCCTACATATATATATATATATATGTGTGACACGACTCACGTGAGAACATTGCGCTATTGTGAGAAATGAGAACAATTAATATGGATCATTAGATCTTATTTGAATGGTTAAAATTAAAATATAGATGCACATGATGATCATATGATCGATAACTAACTTATAATCCTAATCATCCATGATTAGCTGTAAAACACAAATTTATTATTCTAATAATTCTTATAAGAGAGTTGTTATTATATGTATGTATGTATGTTTTATGTTATTGACTTTAATGAATTTTCTAATCGTAGATACTTGGTTTATTTGAATGGCATGGAGCCAATCCGATGCCCCCTGAGTTTTGGATCCTTCCTTCGTTTCTCCCCATGCATCCAGGTTTAGTTAATTACTTCATTTTTCTTTCTCACTATCAAGTTAATAATATTTCACATGTTTTAAAATATCTATCAATGAGAGATATAAATATATTTAGTTAAATTACTGAATCAGTCCATTAATGCTTCTCATTTCATTCAGCGGAAAAACTTAGTGAGGAAGTTTAAAAAAATATTAATTATTTCTTGATTTCATTAAGTAACAAATAGAACAAAACTCTTACACAATTGATCTTGTAAAATACAAACCATGTATATATATATTTGAAATTGAATCACGGAGTATATACGATTATGGAATTTAATATTTATTATATCACCTTAATTAATGCAGCTAAAATGTGGTGTTATTGCCGATTGGTATACATGCCCATGTCCTACTTATATGGTAAGAGATTTGTGGGACCTATCACACCACTCATTCTACAATTGAGAGAAGAACTATATACTCAACCTTATGAAAAAATTAATTGGAAAAAGGCACGTCACCAATGTGCAAAGGTAAGAGACATTGTATTTTCTAATAAAAAGTTATGTAAATATACATATCCCATGTATCATATGATAATTGTCAATTATATATATATCACAGGAAGATCTTTATTATCCCCATCCTTTGTTACAAGATATGATTTGGGATAGTCTATATATATTGACTGAGCCACTTCTTACTCGTTGGCCCTTCAACAAGTTAGTCAGAGAAAGAGCACTTCAAGTTACAATGAATCATATCCATTATGAAGATGAAAATAGTCGATACATAACTAATGGTATTGTGGAAAAGGTAGGAATTGTAACAATAAAAGAATATCTAGCCATTTTCATCAATTCTTGTGAAATTAGCAATAAAATTTCCGTTATGAAAGTTTATTCATTCAAACATGTCATTAACATGTATATTTTTGCTAGATTTTATGTATGCTTGCTTGTTGGGTAGAAGATCCAAACGGTGTTGCTTTCAAGAAGCATCTTGCAAGGATCCCAGATTATTTATGGGTTTCAGAAGATGGAATGTCCATACAGGTAGTAATATTGTATCATATCAAATTTTAATACAAATTAAGTAATTTTTGCTTAGTGAGTTATATTAATTAATGAACTTGTTTATATATTGTAGGGTCTTAGTAGCCAAGGATGGGATGCCAGCTTTGTTGTTCAAGCTTTGCTTGCTAGTAATCTAGTTGATGAAATTGGTCCAACTCTCGCGAAGGGACATGACTTCATCAAGAAATCACAAGTATTTTCTATCTTCATGATAAATACATTACAACCCCCTTTTGAATTAAGGAGAGAAAAATCAATAATATTTAGGAGTCCCCATCTCATACTTATTCAGTGACTTAACCTACTAATTGAATATTGGACACTAAAATGTCAACGGGAGAACAAATTTTATATGACAAATATGATAATGTTGTGATAGATGAGTGTATACATTATGAAAAAAGTTGGAGTAACTCCTATTATAGAAAATATTGTAGAGTCATGTCTTAGGTGATTTGAATGGAAGAGACCATTAGAAGCTCTGGTAAGGAGAGAGTAGATCAAATAGATGTTAGTTAAATTTTAAGAAGGAGATGAATGACAATTAAAAACATGCTAAAACAATTAAGAAAGAAGAGATCAATGTTTGTCAATAAACATGATTTAGTATATATCATTATAATATCATATGATCTATAGTCAACCTCACCTAAATTAAAACTGTTAAACTATTGCTATCATAACCCTCGCATTAAGAAATATATTCATTATTGATTAATAAATTTGTGTTGTGCATTATTAATCGGTAACTCATCTCCTAGATCTACCTACCATATATAATGCACCACTTCCTCATTTCATTTAATAGGTTAGGGATAACCCTCAGGGAGATTTTAAAAATATGCATCGTCATATTTCTAAAGGATCGTGGACTCTTTCTGATCAAGATAATGGATGGCAAGTTTCTGATTGTACTGCAGAAGGTTTGAAGGTAACTATAAGCTTAGATCTCAAATAACTTAATTTGTCTATAATTACAATAAAACTCTGTATTGGTCCATGTGAGATATATCTTTTATCAATTTATTTAATAAAGATTAAATTTATCAATTCACTCCTTCAACCTTGAAATATTGAATGGTCCGAATATCCATCTAGTTTAAAATGACAAGCTATTAAGTTTCGTTTATAGCTAACATGGTATGATGTAATAATATTTCAAATGCATATATGTATTAGAATATGCACAAAAAACATCATGTAATACATGCAAAATTGGTAAAACATTATTTTAGTTCAATTGACTTAATGGATGCCATCTTTTAACATTCACGAAAGTATATCGTTTAATTTTAACATATTTTAACAATGTTAAAATTAAATGGTGAAAACTTAACCAATTATTGTTCATGTATTTAATTTGGTTAAATTAATTGTCCTTGATGTATTTAGAAATATTAAAATAAGTCCCTAAACCTTTGAAATTTGCATTTAGGTCCTTAAATTTTAAAACAAATTGTAATTAGGTTCACTAGCTAGGTAGAGTTTCTTTACAAGAGTGACAATCTCAAGGATCAAGTCAACCAGAAGGAGACAACTTGAAATACTTTACTATTATGGTGATCCTCTTTGGAATAAGTAGATCTTTTAAAGTAGGAATTTTGTAATTGGATCCCCAATTACAAAAAGGGGGAAGACTTGAAAATTATTTTATAAATGTATTTTATGACTCTGAAGTTTTTCCATTTCCTCCATTACCAACTTTCAAACAAACCTTAAGAATACTTCTCAGGGATCTAATTGTAAATAATTTTAAAATTTATGGACCGAAAATACAAAGATTTAAGGTTTGGGGACCTATTTGAATTTTCATAGTATCTAAAAAGATTGTGTAAATTAATTTAACCAAATAGAATAAATGAATAGAAGAAAAATGGACTAATTCTTATTTTTATAGATTAAGTTGATCATATCTATCTCAAAGACATTAAATTAAAAACTGAAATATCTTTCTGGTTCCAACAAAATTAATTTACATACTTAAATTTATCAATCACATTATTTTTTTTGTTATACCAAGAGTATTCTATTACATTTTGGGGTGAGAAGTTAATCACTTTTGGGGTTCATGACCGCCCCTCCCAACAAGTGACGCTCACCAAAATTAAACTATCAATTTTGGGAATTCAATGAAATCTTAGACCAATGTATCAACGCCTTGTTGGTTATCAAGTCACATAATGTTAAGTAGCTAATTAATTTTCGTGTATTTCAGTGTTGTTTACTTTTATCAACGTTACCATCGGAGATTGTGGGAGAAATGATGGAACCTGAAAGGTTATATGATTCTGTCAATATCCTTTTGTCACTCCAGGCAAGTATTATTAATTTTACAACCATATAGTTTAATTGATTGATTGCGTACTCAATATTATTTGCTTGATGCTTAGGGTAAAACATGGAAATGTGTAACATAGACTGCACATAGGAATTTGGTGTTTAATTTGCTTGTATATGATTCACTATTGACACAAAGTCAATTTTGATTATTGTAGAGTAAGAATGGTGGTTTAGCAGCGTGGGAACCAGTAAAAGCTCAAGAATGGTTAGAAGTAAGTGTTCTATTATTTATTAATGCGATATATGTAAATTAATCAATTGATAAATGGTATTGGTCATTAGTTAATAAACTAATAAGCTTTGTATTAATTTTCAGATACTCAATCCCTCAGAATTTTTTGAGGGCCTTGTAGTTGAGCGTGAATATGTTGAATGCACTGCATCAACAATTCAGGCTTTAGTTTTGTTCAAGAAATTATATCCAGAGCATAGGACGATAGAGATAGAGAATTGTATTGCAGATGCAGTTCGATTCCTTGAAGAGACACAAACGTCCGATGGTTCATGGTATGGGAATTGGGGAATTTGTTTCATTTATGGTACCATGTTTGGACTAGGTGGTCTAGCAGCTGCGAGGAAGACTTTCACTAACTCTGCTGCCATTCGCAAAGGTGTGAAATTTCTACTCTCAATACAGAGAGAAGATGGTGGGTGGGGAGAGAGCTATCTTTCATGCCCAAAAAAGGTTCATATTTGAATTATTATTACAATACTATTTTTGTTGGTTTAATATACCTTCCACCTTATGGGTAATAATTTTTTTTTGAGTTAAATGATTATCCCTCGTCGCTTCCAGAAATTGATCTATTTGATGATCCAATGATGTCTTATAGCATTAAAACTTGTTGGTTCTACAATACTATTTAGTCACGTATACTTTTTCCACTCCAACTTTAACTAATAATAATGTTTTAATTTAATGAATTTGAGTAATGCAGATTTACATACCTCTAGAAGGAAGTCGATCAAATCTTGTAAATACAGCATGGGCTTTAATGGGTCTAATTTATGCTGGACAGGTTTGTTTTTACATTGCAAAAGTGTGTTTGAGGGCCAACTTTATGGTATCTTAAAACTCAGATTACTTCTACTTTTTTTTTCTATAACCAGGCACAGAGAGACCCGACTCCTCTTCACCGTGCAGCAAAGCTGATCATCAATTCACAATTGGAAGAGGGTGATTGGCCACAGCAGGTACTTAAATATAATAGAATTTTTCTATACATTTACTATTCTATATCATTATATTAGATACAATAAGAAACCATCATCTCATCAATTTTTATAAAACAAACTATTAAAGTACATAATGATATGATTGTTTCTTAATTATGACATATGATAGTGACTATATAAAGAAGAATATGATAAATATTTTTTATTTACATCTTTTGTTAGAATAAAAATGTATAACTTGATGATAGACCATATTTTAGAAGTATAAACAAATATATTGATTGCATGTTTGATCCTCACAACAACATTTAGGTAAAAATTAAGTCATTTTCATAAAAATATATGTGCATAAAAATGCAATTTTCACCTAAAAACTGACTAGTATGACCAATAGAGTTTACAAGAAAACCAATCTTTATAAATGAGTTTGAATAATATAAGTAGAGGAGGGATTCACTTACTCCAAGAGTAAGTTTTAAACTTACTTTTCATCTTAACCATCAATTCTAGAGAAATCCTATGATTTAAATTAGTGAGTAGATCTAAACCATTAGATGTCCATAAAATTGATGGCTAAGATAATGAATAAGTTTTAAAAATATACTCTTTGAGTAAGTGAATCCCGTGAATGATTATTGTATATTTTCAATATCATGCCAGTTTACCTATTTTCTAGTTAAACCAGTCAATATGGTCTAATTTTCTAATTGGTACGTTCCAGTTTTCATAATAATAGTTGAAATAATATACTTTTCACAGTAATATAAACACAACATTTTAAAAGAGAGATAAAACAATCTTGTAAAGATAGGTACACACCTAGTGGGAAACCGAGACAAAAAATAAAGCAAAGCAATTAAAAAAATCAAAATTAATTTTTTTTTCTTTCAATTTCACTATAAACAAGTTTTAAAAATATTTTAAATTTATGAAACAACACAAATCACCTATTATTCATATGCAGGAAATCACAGGAGTATACTTGAAGAATTCCATGTTGCATTACTCAATGTATAGAGATACTTTTCCAATGTGGGCTTTAGCTGAATATCGTAGGCATGTTCCATTGCCTTGAATCATAGCTTAACATAAAATGCTATGAACGCTGAGAGATTGCCAAATTAAATTAATATAAAATAAAGCAAATGGAAATCATATTTGTTATATATTTAGGTGATTTCTTTCACTCTAATTATTATGTGTAGTATATTATGTTAGAACAGAGACAGTGATGAAAGAATAGAAGAAGTGAGATTGTTAAAAGGAGATTGTATTATTTTCATATATCAAGGCAATGGTAACAACCTTCTATATATAGCAACCATTCAACCAACTAACTACTAACAGATTGCTATTTATAGTAAGAAAACTAACTATGCTTTTTGAATTACAATTCTATCATTCCCCTTTAATTCAAAATTGCCTTTAAGTCTATAACACCAATTTCTCCTTTTAACTTGTTGAATCTGTTAGCCTTCAATGGTTTTGTAAAGATATTTGCAAGTTGTTTTTCGGTTGAGCAATGCCTCATGTCAAGCTTCCTTTTGTTCACTTGATCACGAAGGAAATGAAACTTGGTATCTATATGTTTGCTCCTTCCGTGTGACACCAGATTATTTGCTAGATCTATTGCAGATTTATTGTCTACAAGCAGTGTGACTAAGATCTTATCAAACACCTTCCATTCTTCTAAGAGAGATGACACCCAAGCTGCTTGGCAAGCTGCGTGACAAGCTGATATGTACTCAGCTTCACATGTTGACAAAGCTACTACCTTCTGCCTCCTTGAGCACCAAGAGATTGGAGCACCTTTTAGTAGGAAAATGTAGCCCATAGTGCTCTTCCTCTCTACTTTATCACCGCACCAATCTGAATCAGAATATGCTACAAGATGTAGTTGATTCTGTTCTCCTTGAATAGGAAATAGCAGGCCATGTTCTATTGTTTTCTTTAGATATCTTAGCACACGTTTAGCTGTTGACATGTGTGATTGTCTATGATCACTCATAAAGCGACTAACTAGACCAACTCCATAGCTGATTTCGGGTATGCTATTGCATACAAACCTGAGGCTTCCAACCAGTTGCCTGAATTGTGTTCCATCCACCCTTGGTTCTTGTTCACAACAGTCTAGCTTTAGGTTGCTTTCAACTGAAGTTTCTGATGTGTTGCAGGTTTGCATCTCCAATAACTAAGAGATATATTTTTTTTGATGTATCACAATTCCATCCTTTGTTTCTATGAATTCCATTCCAAGAAAGAATGAGAGCTTGCCAAGATCTATCATTTCGAATTCTCCTTTCAGGTTTTGCTTCACTATCTCAATTTCAGCTTCATCATTTCCAGTTATGAGCAAATCATCTACATATAGGCATAACAACACAACATTGTTGCTAATGGATGATTTCACATAGACCCCATGCTCCATTGTACACTTACTGAAGCCAAGTTGTAAGAGAAATGAATCTATCCTCCTGTTCCAGGCTCTAGGAGCTTATTTTAAACCATAGAGTGCCTTGCTCAGTTTGAAGACTTCACTCTCTCTTCCTTTGATTTCAAATCCTGGTGGCTGCTTCACATAAATTTCTTGTTCTAGGGGACCATTAAGGAAGGCAGATTTTACATCCAATTTCCATAAATGCCATTGTTTGCTACTTGCAGTTGCTACAATCATTCTCACTGTCTCAATTCTAGCAACAGGGGCATATACATCTGAGTAATCCAATCCAGATTTTTGCATAAAACCTTTTGCAACAAGCCTACCTTTGTGTTTAGAAACAGAACCATCATGCTTTAGTTTTACTTTGAATACCCATTTGATAGGTATGGCTGATTTGTTCACTGGCAGGGTCATCAATTCCCATGTTCTGCTTCTCTCAATGGCCTGCAATTCTTCTAGCATTGCCTTTTTCCATACTGAGTTTGTGATTGCTTTTGAGAATTGGATCTGTTCAGTGTTTGCAAATAGGGCCATGTGTTGTACCAGATTTCCATCATCATTTACTACATCATCTGGTATCATCTCATAGTCTCTTAGTCTAGATGGTGCCAACCTGTGTCTGAGTGGTCTATCTGCATTAATAGTGCCTTGAGTCTCTGTTCTGGTAAGATTTTTATCTGCTTGATTAGTGTGTTCCCCTGTCTGTGCATATGAGTCTCTCAATTCCAGGTTCAGATTAGTCATACTCTGTGAATTCATGCCTGGTTTAGTGTCATGCCATTCCTTGAGTTCATCAAAGATCACATCTCTACTGTAGGTGATCCTTTTAGTTATTGGATTGTAGAGTCTATAACCTCCAGTTGAGGTGTAGCCAACAAACATCAAAGCTTCACTTTTGTTGTCTAGTTTCTTCCTCTTTTGATCTGGAACATGTGCATATCATAATGATCCAAACACTTTGAAGTGTTTAACAGAGGGTTTTCTTCCACTCCAAGCCTCCTCAAGGACTTGCATATTCAGCTTTTGGGTTGGGCTTCTATTTAGGACATAAACAACAGTTGTAGTAGCCTCTCCCCAAAGGTTGTGAGCTAAGTTCTTGCCATTGATCATACTTCTTACCATATTCAGGATTGTCCTATTCCTCCTCTCAACAATGCTATTATGTTGAGGAGTATAGGGTGTGGTAATTTCGTGCACTATCCCTTGATTTCTGCAGAATGTTTCCATTTCTGTTGAGCAAAATTCTCCTCATCCATCAGTTCTAAGAATTTTAATGTACTTTCCTGATTGTTTTTCTGCCAGGTTTTTGAATGCTTGGAACATAGTGAAGACTTCATTCTTGTGTTTGATTAGGTAGATCCAGATCTTCCTGCTATACTCACCAACAAAGGATACAAAATATTTGTTTCCTCCTAATGTGCAAGTTTCCAGTGGACCACACACATCTGAGTAGACTATTTGCGGGAGATTCAATGATCTATGGTTAGTATGTGCAATGAAAGATTTTCTTGGCTGCTTGCTGATTAGACAATTCTCACATAGTTGTTTAGGAATCCTTATTTATGGCAGCCCTGAGACTAAGTCCTTAGTGTGTAGCTGACTTAAGTCCCTAAAGTTTAAATGCCAAAATCTTAAGTGCCAAAGCCATGAGTTATTGTTACTTACCTCAGCAGACATACATTCAGACTCTAGTGCTGAGACACTGAATTGAAAGGTTCTGTTTTCAGCCAAGGGTGCTTTCAATATTTTCTTGTCTTGTGCATCAAAGACTTCAACTTGGCCTTTGGACATCTGCATTGTGAATCCTTTTTCCAGTAGTTGTCCCATGCTGATTAAGTTGCTTCTCATGCCAGGTACATACAAGACTTCTGTGATCTTTGCAAACTTCTCATTCTTTCCTTTGATCACCACATCACCAACACCTTCAGCCTTTATTGTTCTATCATCAGCAAACCGAATTCTGCTCTTCTTTGATTCATCAAGATTGATTAACCATTCTTTGTGGCCTATCATGTGGTTTAAGCACCCTGAATCCAAATACCAAGTCTCTGGATTGTTAGCCTTAGTATTTGTTGTCATCATTAGAAGAAGAGTATCCTCTTCAGAGTCACTGCTTTCCTTCACTAGATTGGCTTCAACCTGAGGTCTTTCTCTTCCTTGACCTGGTGCTTGACATTCTGTGGAGAAGTGGCCAATTTTGTTACAGTTGAAACATTTGATTCTCTTTCTGTCCACTCTTTTCTTGCCTCCCTTCCAACTTGAGTTGCCTCTAGTGAGATGTCCTTCTGTATGATTAGGTTTGCTTCTCCCAGGTTCATATGAATCAGGTGTGCGTTTGTAGGATGTATGGCCTTTTCCAAAATCTTTGTTCTTGCTTTGAGTTCTTGAACCACCTTTCCAATGGAAACCTCCTCTTCTTGATGTTTGAGCCTGTAAGGCTTGATCTGTAGGTTTCTCAGTGGACCTTTCCAGAATTCTCTGTTCATGAGCCTCTAATGAACCTTGAAGTTGATCAATTTTCAAGTCTTCCATCTTCTTTGATTCCTCCATGGCAACCACAATATGATCAAATCGAGGTGTCAAGGTGTGAAGAATTTTTTCAACAATGGTTTGATCACTCATTGTTTCTCCAAGTGCCTTCATTGCATTTGTCAGGCTAACCATACGATTGAAAAATTCTCCAATATTTTCCTAATTTTCCATCCGCATCAACTTGTATTGGCGCTTCATTGTCTGAAACTTCACTTTCTTCAGTTGCTCTGCTCCCTCATTAAATCTTTCCAAAATCTTCCAGGCTTCGTGAGAATTTGCAGCACCTGCAATCTTATCAAAGTATGCATTGTCTACACATTGTTGTATCAAGAACAATGCCTTGCAGTCCATTTTCTTGTTCAGTTTGAACTTTGCCTTTTCTTCTTTAGTGGACTCATTGCTTATCATTTCAAATCCACCCTCTACTAACTCCATGACTTCTTGATATCCAAATATGACTCTCATTTGGGTATTCCAACGACTCCAGTTTTTGCCATCAAGTATGGGAAGATGAGCAGGGAAGGAAGTTGAGTTCTGTCCAAGGTTCATCATCTTCGTGTTCTCCCTAGATCGAATCTAGCTCTTGATACCAAACTGTTAGAACAGAGACAATGGTGAAAGAATAGAAGAAGTGAGATTGTTGGAAGGAGATTGTATTATTTTCATATATCAAGGCAATGGTAACAACCTTCAATATATAGCAACCATTCAACCAACTAATTACTAACAGATTGTTATTTATAGTAAGAAAACTAAGTATGCTTTTTGAATTAAATTCTATCATATTATCGGTTAAAAATCATATGCAGTCAAGCTTGGTTTACTTAATAAAAATTACGTTGGCAGAAAACCATGTGCAATCGAACTGATGGTTTTATTGAGCGTACTTTGTTTTCTTAGTAAAATTCGCGTTGGGTAAAAATCATGTCTAATGGAGCTTACTTAATTTACTTATATATATATATATATATATATATATATATATATTAGTTTTCTAGGTTGGTATCTTAATTGTGAGAAAATTGTTAATGCACTTACTATATAAGAACTCTTCATGTTATTATAATATCATTTATTATTCATGTTGTTAGTAATTATTCAGTGTATGAATATTAAACTTTTTTTTAAATATATTTTCATGTTATTATACTAACTATAATGAAATGAAAATTTAATGTTGAAATTAAAAATTAAAGGTTTACAAATAATTTTAGTTCTTTTTTTATGGTGGTAGAATGGAGTTATCTCACATGAAAACTCAAAACTAAATGAAATAGAGTGAAGTCGGGTAAATTCACATAAACTTGAGAGATCACCATTAAGTTTACAAGTTCATTGGGCCACTCAAATTATATTTCATAACCCTCCAAAATAATGTTTTTCATGTTAAAATGGTATGAGTCATGCATGAATGAGAAAGATAAGAAAAATATAAAAAAAACTTAAAAAAAGAAAGAATGAGAAATGAATGAATAATATTCTCATTATTGAATTGAATGAGTGATAGTTTACAATGAAAATAAATTATATACACACGTAAACAAAACTTAACTAACTAAAACCACTACAATTAACTCTAACTCTAACTAGTCTAATACAATATCAACCCAAATACAAAAATATAGTTCAAAATATATTTCAACATACCCTCAAGCTGGAATGTGTCAAGCATTCCAAGCTTGAAATGATTGCATTGAACACCATGTATACTCTAATATCTCCTCCTCTTGCTGGTGAGTGAATCTTGATCTCCCAGTTGAAAAGAATATGTGAAGCAACACTGACGCTTAACCATCATAGGCAGAAGCAACTTCATCCAAAGCTTAACCATCTATCTTAACAGAAGCTTAACTAACCATAATTGATGAAAGAGAAAAAAATGGATCTTAATATTGATCCTAATATGATGCTTCAATGAAGAAAAATACAAACTTTAATGTTGTGTTTAATGAGAGACATGAATAAAGAAAATAGAGTATTAAAGAAAAGAGATAATTGGAGGGGTAAATGATAAAGAATAAGAAAAGAAACTAAAAGAACCATCCAAGAATTGTGTTTTGGCCGTTGCAAAAAATTGAAGATAGTTGTACTAAAATGTATTGAAGCTCCTTTGTTCTTTAGGGGAAGAAAGTCCAAACACCCAAAAGACTCATGTACATGAACTTGCGCTGAATCTATTTATCTGGCAGAAGCTTTAAGGGAGGGTGTTCTTGTTCACCTAGACTCTTTCTAAGGTGACTTTTAACTGCAATGGAAGCATCTGGAGGAAGGAAAATAAGCCTTTGATAAGATGCAAGTTTAACTCACAACAACCAAGGAAAGTCTACACAGAATCTTCTCACCCAAGGATGTGAAAGCAACTTTACTAGTGATGGTTGAACACAATGAAATTAATAAATCTTTGTTAGCCCTTCTTAATGAAAACCTTGCAAATGAACATAGGATTCTACTGCATGGCTAGAATATTTTGAATCAAAAGCTAAAGAGCAGCAAGAAGCAGCTAAAAATGGAAGTCCGAAGCCAGCTAAACAAACCACCTAAGAAGCCTTTGAAGCTAATGCGGCAGAAGTTGCAACTTCATATGGGAAAATTCTACTATGCAAGTAACAAAATCTGAATACATGCCCAAGAAAGATGGTTCCAGTGTCTGATCACATGAAGAAAAAAAAACTCCTAGAACATCAAAAATACCAATCACAAGAACCAAACCAAGCAAAATGAAAATTTCAGAAAGTGGTGCATCCATGCAGAGAGTGGTGAAACGCATGGTGAAACATAATGATTCTTCGTTGAATCATGAAATGATGGAGCCATAAGCGGAAGCTATCAAAACAATAATTATTGCTCTGATACCATGTTAAAATGGTAAGAGCCATGCATGAATGAGAAAGATAAGAAAAACTTAAAGAAAGCTTAAAGAAAGAAATAATGAGAAATGTGTTGGGAATGCTTGAAATATGTTATTGTATTAGTCCCATATTGTTTAGTATTCGAATGAAATAGAGTAGAGTAACCAATGTTATATATTGGACTCAGGTCCCTTGTTATAATGTGCACCATATATAAGCACCAAATAGAAACACTCCTGGCAAGGTGGACCCACGGGTGTGCTAGGGTTTGTAATCCTTATTCTCTAATAATATTTTGGTAGCCGCTTAGCACTCTCGAGGATGTAGGCACAATTGGCTGAACCTCATTAACAAATTCTCTTGTTTCTTCTCTTATATTTATTCTATGCACATTATTTGATTGCTTGTGGCTAAGCTGCGCAACGATCGCTTCCGCTGCACCAACAATTGGTAATGGAAAATATAGAGTAGATGAGTTGAAGGGGAAAGAAACAGGGTGGAACTATGGTGTGAGCGATGTATGTGTTGATCCAGAACCCCATAAGTTCACGTATTGAGTTAGGATCAAGGCGGAGATAAAGACTCATGTGTTGAGTTTAACATAGAGACAAATGCTGACAATATCTCTATAGATAGAAACTATATATCCTAATGGCGTGTTTGAGACATCATAGTGAAGGATATTAATTGTTAGCAGATCTACAAAAGCACAGAGGCGCTAGCTGACTTTGATGTAGGGTGTAACATGAGCATTAGCTTTGATGCAAGTTATAACACGAGCATTGGTAGAGATGCAAGTGGTGTGACATGGGCATTGGCTGTGATGCAAGGATGTGACACATACATTAGTTAGCATTGACGCAAGGTGTGTGGGTATACTCCTTATGGTGGAGTATAATAGTTCTTTCGAACTAGGATCGTTGGAGTAGACAATGGTGGTAGCGGTTGAGGCTTTCCAAGGAAGCTCCAAGGTTTAGTTTGACTGAGTATTGAAGATGACGATTGTTGGTGAACTTTTATGTAGATGTTCCAATATATCGAAAGACTTCCTAGCAATAGGTGGCTAGATGGTGGTACGGGAAGCTGCACTATAAGTATGGAGAGCTAGGCTCTTGATAACATTGTCAAGCATACTCAGAAGGTCTATGCTATAGGGGAGCAGTTAAACAGAATTAGACATCGAACAAGGTGAAGTCATATATTCGCTAAGGTGGAGATTATTGTGTAGATACCCTAAGGAGCGATATATTCTTCTATTTCAATCAAGGTGGAGATTGTTGGAAATGCTTGAAATATGTTATGGTATTAGTCCCACATTGTCTAGTATTGGAATAGAATAGAGTAACCAATGTTGTATATTGGACTCAAGTCCCTTACTATAACGTGCACCAGATATAAGCACCAAATATAAACACCTCATGGACAGGTGGGCCCATGGGTGTGCTAGGGTTTATAATCCTTATTCTCTAATAATATCTTGGTAGCCGCTCAGCGCTCCCGGAGACGTAGGCACAATTGGCCGAATCCCGTTATTTGATTGCTTGTGGCCAACGTTGCGCAACGATCGCTTCCGCTGTACCAACAAAATGAATGAATAATATTCTCATTATTGAATTGAATGTGTGATAATTTACAATGAAAGTAAATTATATATACATGTAAACAAAGCTTAACTAACTAAAACCACTAAAACTAACTCGAACTCTAACTATAACTAGTCTAATACAATATCAACCCAAATACTAAAATATAGTTCAAATATATTTCAAGAGTTCAAGGACTAGAATATAAATTATAAGGATTTAATATGTATATACTGACGGTGTAAATATTTTTTACACTGTTTTTAAATCATTAATCATTCACATGTTAATCATCATTGACTTTCAAACAAAAATAATATAAACTAATGATGTTGATGTGTTAACAATATAATTTTTTATTTATAACAATTCGTATATTTTAAACTCAAATTATAATATCTGAATAGTATTCATAAAAAATACCATTTTTAACCAACATGTACTTAAGGGCTTCAATAAACTCCAAAGTCTCCAACCTCTCCACTTTAGCCTTTGCTAAGTCTTCTCTCTTAGTCTCGTCTATACTTGGTCATCCTCTACCTTGCGTCTATTCTTTTAGGTTCACATTTATTAAGTTTTTCATATACGATATGAAATGTATTAATGATGTGTTGCTGGCTATATATGTTATATTGTAGTATATTCTTTAAAATAGGTAAACTCATACGAGTTCATGGGTTGTATTTAGGAGCTAAGTTTACCTAACCTCCACGAGTTTAACAATTATATCAAGGACTAAAACCAAAATAAATGAGTTTATAAGTAACCTAACCAAAAACCAAAAACCATACTTTATTACAAGAATGAAAATAAGAAAATTGAAATATAATTCACTATATTTGTAAGAATAAATTATAGATGAAAAGTATTTTAAAGTAATCTTCTACTAATCATGCTTAGTTGAGTAACTTCACTTTATGAACCTAGGTTTTCCCTTCTTTATATTGGTCTGAATGATAAGGTGATAGTGAAGATAGAGTATATGTATATACAGGTGGTTTGATGTTGCTAGCTCTATATATATTGCTAATATAGTTAGAAAAGATGCTAATAACTAGTAATATAACTATGAATAATAAGGTGACTCTTTCATAATTATCTTTGAACAACAAATATACAATATTGTCCATGTGTAAAATGCTATTAAATATAAGCGGAGGTCAAGGGAACGACATCCAACACCACTCAATAAAGCAAATGTTGTTGTATCAAGACAATCAACAACGTCTAATGATACATATTCAACAACATTCAGTAAAGAGAGAACTATTGCATATGACATATTCAAAAATGCTTTTTGCAGTGAGCGTTGTTGAATCACATGTTTTGAATATTGGCATTTCGTGTAGCAAGCTACATAATCAATGTATTTGAATATATTATTAATTGTATTATATAGTAAATTAAAGTGATATTCATTATGTTTTAGTGAAATTACATAAGTCATCCTTCACATTTTTGCACATATACAAACCATCCCAAATTTATATGTGTATTACATTGACTACCTCTGTAGGGGAGATACATTACACTTACTACTCCTACATGAGAGATAATCATAATCTTCTAAACAAGAAAAAGAGTGATGAATGTAATTTCAAGTTAAACTTTAAGGGGTGTCAATGTAATTCACTTTTAGTTAATTATACATTATTTAGAATAAATTAATCATTGGTAAATTTGCGCATAGAATTATTGATGCATTTTTTTAACAAACCAAAATGATTGTTTTATAATTTACTATATTTTTACTTCTCTTTGTAATGTGTCTCACTCATTATCTAGGAAATGATGATGAGATAAATTTTGAAACATACTATATTATTAAGTATAACAATAGTCTTTTTTTTATAACTTAATGGAAAAACTGAAATCCAACTTTCGTTGGACCAAACAACAAGTTCTCTCTCCCTTTATTACTCCATTAAACATTTTCAAAACGTACTAATTCTACTAAATAACAAATATTTGAATAATAGGATAAGTTTAAATGTTTTATTGTTTTTAGCAATGACTTTTTAATATAAAATGCACAATTCTGAAATATTTACAACATTATTAGTTTTTATATAAAATATGAATTTCTTATTTGATATCTCTAGTTCTCTAACATATCTTTAGTCATCAACAATAAGTGTTAAAACAATGATAATAAAATGATGATTCATACATTATTATTTCGTTTAAATCATTTCTTAGTTCTAGCCTTATATCATTAGCAAAAATTAATTTAAGTGTTGTAGATAAAATAAAGTATATTGAGATTGATTTTGAGTTTCAGTTTCTAAGTACTTATGAACCGACACTTATTTTACAAACATTATATATCTTCTAATGACAATGGCCATAAGAAGAAATGATACACCTTTATTTTATCTTATACAAGATTTTCCACTAAATAAGGTATACTATGAATCCATGTCCAAATAGTATAAAAATTAATGTTTCTTCTTTATTTTTGGTTCGTTACAAAAATGCATCAATAATTCTAAGAAGATAATACTTAAATATACAAAACGAAAGGCAATAGTCATTTGATAATTAAATTATATATTCAAATTTACAAATGGACAATTTAATTAATTAAGAGCAAATTACAACAACACCCCTTGGAATTTAACTTAACTATGCTCATCAATTTTTTTGTTTAAAATATCAAATTCGCCCCTGAGTAGTGAGTGTAACATATGTATATAAATTAAGAAAATGCGTCACCAATGTAAGAGTTTTTTCATTATCACTCCATCATCTACCATTCATCATTGACTTTTAAATTAAGTACTATAAATAAATATGATGAATGATGTACTAAATGTGTATAAATCTTTATAGTTAAAGTGCATAGATATTACACTCATAAATTAATGGTGGTTTGTATAGGTGTAAAAAAAGGAAGATAGTTTATATAATTTCACTAAAACTCAGGAGATGTCAGTATAGTTTACTGTCAAAAAGAGACTCCCCCATTAAGGTCAAAGATCTGAAAACTAAGCTCTCATCGTTATGGAGCTCGGTTGGAAAATGGAGCATGATATCGTTGGGAAGGGGGTTCTATGATTTCGCTTTCTCCTCTATTGAGGATATGCGCAATGTTTGTGCGGTGGGATCTTGGAACCTAAAGCCTGGGTTGCTTCGTCTTTCTCTCTGGACCCCGGACTTCAACCCAAACTTGCAGAAGCTTTGCCATTCACAGTGTTGGGTGAGAATTATGGGCCTTCCATTGGAGTATTGGAGTGCCAAAATCCTCTTTTCAATTGCCGGAGGTATATGGACCCCTATATCGTTGGACGAAGCAACATCCAATATATCTTTTGGCCACTTTGCAAGAGTTCTTGTGGATGTGGACTTGAAGGGTACTCTGCCAAATCAAATCCTTCTCGAAAGGGAGGGATTTGCTTTCTTTGTCAACATTGAGTTTGAAAACCTCCCAGATTTTTGCACTGGGTGCCACTCCATAGGGCATATGGTGGCGGTTTGTAGGAAAAAAAAACAGTTGATAGTGGAGGAGAATTTCAAACCCGCAAACAAAAAAGGTAATCATGGGGCAAAGAAGTTTACAGAGAAAATGGTAGATAATCTGGTTGTTAATCTTGAAATTGATCACTCAGAAAATCTGAATCTTTTGGAACGGGTTGCTCTCCCTTAGTTGGCAGAGACAGAGCCTTTAACAGGTATTGAATTGCCTAGAGTTGATTTAGTTTCAGATAAGAATGGTGGTGATCTGGATGTAGTTATTCAAAATCTTCAATCCGAACAGTTGGTAGTTCAAGAGTAGATTGAAAGCATTGCTGCTGCCAAGGATTCGAAAATAGTTGGAAGGTTATGGGCTGATGATACGGATTCTGAGGCTGACATAGCAGAAGAAAGGATTTTCATGCCGGTAATGTCCAAATCTCAAAAGAAAAAGCAGAGGCAAAGACAAAGTCTTGGGAAAGTTCACTATACCGGAAGGGGTGGGCATTCTAATGTTGCTCAATGAAGGTCTTCTTCTGGAATTGCAGGGGGATGGGCAACCCTGACACAAAGCCCATTTTAAAAAACTTTTGTATCTCCAATAAACCTGATTTAATCTTTATCTCAGAGCCTATGATTCGTGCGGATAAAATAAGTTCTAGATTTTGGTCTAGCCTTGGTTTGAAGTTATTCATGGTCAATGATAGGGGCTCTCTCCTTCCTAACATTTGGGGTATCTGTCATCTTGATCATCAGCCTAAGGTCATTGCTAACTCTGATCAACAAGTTTCAATCGAGTTGGACGTTGAGCACAAAAAGATTTATCTTTGTGCGGTGTATGCAAACAACCAGAGATTGAAAAGAAGGGTCCTTTGGTCTGAGATCACTTCTCTTCTAGCTTCCTTCATTGGCCCTTGGTGTTGTATTGGGGATTTTAATGCAGTGTTAGGTGCCTATGAGTGCAGAGGATCTCACTTACCTAATAGAATGGCGTGTGAGGACTTCATTTGCTTCACTGAGGAGGCCAACCTCACCCATCTTCCCACTAGAGGAGCCCAATTCACTTGGTCTAACAAGAGGAGAGGTCCTGCCCACACTGAGAAAAGGCTAGATAGAGCCATATGTAATGATTATTAGTTGAATGAATGGTCCCACTCCACCTGTTGCACCTTGCCTAGATCTGGGTCTGATCATCATCCTTTGATGGTTTGTTCCTCTGGGGTAAGTATCCTTAGTCATGGATCTTTTAAATTTCATAAAATGTGGACTCTTCATCAAGGCCTTAAAAGTTTGGTTGAAACTAGCTGGAATTCGAGTGTTGTTGGTTGCCCTATGTTTGTGCTTTCTCAAAAGCTCAAGAACCTTAAAGTCTGCCTCAGAACCTAGAATAAGGAGGTGTTTGGGAACATCCATCTTCGAGTGAAAATGGCCTTGGAAGAAATTGACTCTATTCAACAAAGAAGAGGTCTGGTGGATAATAATCAGGGGCTAATTGATGATGAGAACTTGGCTCAGCAGGAGTTGCTAATGGCTTTAAGAATCGAAGAGGAGTTCTGGAGGGAGAAGGCTAGAGTTAACTGGCACACTAGTGGTGATAGAAACACAACCTATTTTCATAAGGTGGCTAAAATAAGGCAAGTCACCAAGTCCTTAACGCTTCTAAGAGATGGTGAAAATAATATCTGGGACCCTGCTGAAATCGCCAACCATGCAGTGTCTTATTTCAAAAATTTATATGCCTCAGATAATCAATCTCAACCTAATGACCTTATCCAGTTGGTAATCCCTAATATGGTCACTGAAAGTGATAATTGTATGCTTACTAAGATTCCCTCCTCAGATGAAATCAAGGCTGCGGTGTTTGCTATGAAAGGTGAAGGAGCCCTTGGCCCTGATGGTTTTGGGGGCTGTTTTTATCAGGAGTTTTGGGAGATTGTTGGTGTTGATGTCTGCAATTCGGTTACTCAATTTTTCACTCAATCTTGGATGTTTCCCAACCTTAAGTCCAACTCAGTGGTGCTTCTTCCAAAATTCCCTGGGGCTGATAAGATTGAAGACTTCAGGCCTATTGCCTTGGCCAACTTCCAATTCAAGGTAATCTCCAAGGTTCTGGCAGATAGGTTGGCTGTTGTGGCTCCTAGCATTGTCTCCAGCCAGCAAAGAGGATTTGTAAAAGGTAGACAAATCACTGATTGCATCTGCATGGCCTCAGAAGCAGTTAACCTTCTGGATCATAAGACCTTTGGTGGTAATCTGGCTATAAAATCTGATGTTAGGAAAGCATTTGACACAGTTGATTGGGATTTCTTGCTGGTTACTCTTCATGTTTTTGGGTTTGATAGTAAATTCATTCATTGGATCAAAGTCATTTAAACCTCAGCCAAGCTTTCCATTGTGGTAAACGGGCATAGTGTGAGATTCTTTCCTTGCAAAAGAGGTGTTAGACAAGGTGACCCTTTGTCCCATCTTCTTTTTTCCTTAGCTGAGGATGTCCTTAGCAGAGGTATATCAAAGCTGATTGCTGAGGGGAAGTTGAGTGCCATCTCTGGTCCCAGGAATATCTCCACCCCTAGCCATGTTCTGTTTGCTGATGATATCCTCATCTTCTGTAAAGGATTAAAAAGAGAAATCCTGGCCTTGAATAACTTCATTTCTTCGTATGCCCAAGCTTCTGGTCAGCACATTAATCTTGATAAATGTAAGTTTTATTCTACTGAAGCAAATGCTAGAAAATTATCCAATTTGGCATCTTGGCTAGGATTTACATCAGGTAGGCTCCCCTTCTTCTACTTGGGGGTCCCTCTCTTCAAAGGCAAGTCTAGGACTATTCATTTGCAGCCTTTAGCTGATAGGATTATCACTAAGCTTTCCAAATGGAAGGGTTCCTCCCTATCTATTATGGGAAGGGTTGAGTTGGTGAAGTCAATAATCCACAGCATGCTAGCCTATAGCTTCATGTCTATGCTTGGCCCTCTACCTTGCTGAAATCTGTGGATCAGAGCATTAGTAACTTTATCTGGTAAGGGGATTCGAAGGTGAGGAAATTAGTCACAGTTGCTTGGCATAAATTATGCTATCCAATGAAGGAGGGTGGTCTTGGCTTAAGATCCACCTCTGACCTTAATCAAGCTGCAATCCTGAAGCTAGCTTGGGTCATGAAATCTTCTAATCAGGAATGGGCCTCCTTCTACAGATTGAGATTCTATAGGGCTGGTGACTTGAGGGCTTGCTATGTGAAATCCTCTGTGTGGCCTGGCATTAAAAACTTTTGGCAAATGATTATTGACAACTCCATCTGGCTTGTGGGAAATGGATTAAAAATCAGATTTTGGTCTGATAATTGGCTTGGTGAGACCTTGGTGGATACTCTGTCCATTCCTCCTCAGACTCGCACAATCCTGGCAGCCTCAGTTGCAGATTTTATTCATGACCATAAATGGACTATACCTTCTTGGATGGGTCATAATTTTCCTTCAATTACTGATGCAATGGCTACAATCCAGATTAATCAGGATATGAATGATGAGTTGGTATGGAAGCACTCTAGTGATGGGAAGCACTCTAGTGAGGGGAAGCCCACTCTCAAGAATGCTTATAGCTTCTTCAAGCCTGGAATTAGCCAATTGAGTTGGTGCAAATTGATTTGGTCCTCATCCATTCCTCCTACGAAATCCTTCAATGCTTGGAGGCTTATCAATAATAAAATGCCTACAGATGAGAACCTTCAAAAAAGAGGGATCCCTATGGCCTCTATTTGCACCCTTTTCCATGCTAAAGCAGAAACTTCTCTGCATTTGTTCCTCCATTGTCCCTATGTTGTTCCTCTTTGGAACTGGCTAGAGAAACTTCTTGGTAAGAACATTGAGAGGTCCTCTGTTGTTGCTCTTCTTCAACCGCCTAGCAACACTTGGAGTCATCAGCTTACTGAGGTGATAATAGCCTATATTGTGTGCACCATCTCAACAATTTGGCACTTCAGAAACCATGGTAGGTTTGAAGATAAGTTTATTACTACTGCCCAAGCCTTGGCAAGGATCCAAAGGGACACTGCAATGATGGGCAACTTATCTAAGGCAACTTCTAACCCCTCCATGGAAGAGCTTATATTAATCAGGAATCAAGACTACATAGTTCTTTGCATAGAAAAAAGACTACATAGTTCTTTGCATAGAAAAAAGTTTGTTGGTTGGGTTAATTTTATTTCTGAAAAAAAGATTAAAGTTTAAATTATATATATATTTAAAATATGAGTGAAAAATAGCCCTTACGTCCGATACTACATCTCATATTAAAACTTGGTCACAATGAAAGTATGATCTAGAGTTGTTAGAAGATGCAAGTTTGTTGGTTTGTCAACCTATTTCCACACCTATACAACCTGGAACCAATTTTTCTAAATCTGAAGGAAAACCTTTTTTTGATATTCATGCTTATAGAAGACTGCTTTATCTTACCAACACAAGAGCAGATTTGTGTTATGCTATTAGCACACTCAATGAAATTGTCTCTGATCCTATGGAAGATCATTATGCAGCAACAATAAGAGTGTTGAGGTACATCAAGAATAGTCCAGGACAAGGCTTGTTCTTTTCTTCCCACACAGAGCACTCTCTCAAGGCTTTTAGTGACTCAGATTGGGCACCTTGTCCTGAAACTAGAAGATCTATCATTGGGTTTAATACCTTTTATGGATCATCATTAATCATCTGGAAATCAAAGAAACATGAAATTGTATCCAAATCATCTATTGAAGCTGAATATAGAGTCTTAGCATCTGCATCATGTGAAATCCAATGGTTTCTCTACTTATTTCATGATTTGAAACAACCACTACAACAATTGATTCCTCTATATTGTGACAATCGTTCTGGCATACAAATTGCTCATAATCCAGCTATGTATGAGAGGACCAAACATATTGAAAATGATTGTCACTTCATAAGGGATAAAGTTCAAGCTGAAATCATCTAGCTTATGCCAATTCCTACTTTGGCACAACTAGCTGATCTTTAGACCAAGCCAGTGCATCCATCATAGTTTCAATCCCTTTAGGCTAAGTTGAGCATTAAGAATATATATGTTGCAGCTTGAGGGGAGATATTGGATGCAAATAGTTTAGTTTCTGATATTGTAAATTAAGTTAGAAGTTAGTTACATAAATAATTTTGTACAACTTTAAAGTTGTTAGATAAACTTGTATATAAGATACACAACACACAATTATCATTGATCTCTTCTTAGCCTTATAACAAATATCCTCCATTCCTTAATATTGTTCAGTAAATGTTATAAAATGTAACTACTAAAGAAGAATGAAAAGATTTCTTTTATATATATTCAAAATTTAAATAAACCACCCCTAAGTCAATGGTTAAGAATGGACCACCAAAGAAGATATAAATTGGTTTTGGTACATCTACAAAAAATGTTAATTTCAAACTTTTCATATTTTTTTTTGTTTTGAAAATTTCAATTTTTTTTACATTTTTTGTAAATGATTCAGACAAAATTGAGTGTTGACATATTTGTTACAATAAAAAATTGAAACATAAGTGTAGGTTATGCTACCTCGAGTAGTCAAAACAAGAGTGCATGTAGGATGAACATAATGAATAAAATGATTTGTGCAGAAGTAAAAATGTCAAGTTAACAATTGAATGAAACATAAAAGGTCAAGCATGTAACATTGGGGTTGTGGTTAGACAAGTGGTGCTAATATTATTGAATAATTGGAATGATAAAATGTTGAATAGTTTGAAGGAAATCATGTAGAATGAACTAACAATAAGTAACTTTAACGTGTAGCTTATTCATATTTCTTATCTTTTTACTTATTCATATAATAGTAAGTAACTTTAAATTGGAATGATTTTGATTGATATAACTTTGTACTTATCAGTCGGTTTTTGATCTTGGTGGGGACCATAAAAATTAAATACTCAAAACTACCGGCAAGAGTCATAGACAATTGAGAACTGATGCTAGAAAGTATGTCAGGAATGCTGAGGAGAGCATCAAACTTAAACCTCCGACAAAACATGCAAATATCATTGGTGAGGTTGACTGGAAGGCTTTTGTAACTAGACACATGGAAGACGAGTCTTTCTTGATAAAATTGTTGTATTTTTTTTTATATAATTTATTCTAATTGGAGGGCTTTTTTAGTATAATTTATCTTCATACATGATATAATTATTGTTTGTTTATGCATAAAGTATGTCAAGTGTCGCGCCCTGATTTTCGGCTGCACGACTTTGTTAGAGTCACCACTACATTTTATAGTTAAAAATGTAGAAAAATCTTTTAAGCCGAATCATATTGCGCTTTGAATTTTTGATATCCAGGTTCGGGAGTCGATTAAAGACTAGGGAAAGTATTAGCATCCTAGCTGCCCATTCGAACAGTACCCTTATTATAATACATGGATTATTAATTATATTATTACCATATTTTTACACAAAAAAATATTTTATTTTATTATGTCTGACAAGACGTGGTCTTGGTCCTACGTATCCCTCTTTTGAGAATCAAGACTACGTAGTTCTGTGGGGAAAAAAATTTGTTGATTGGGTTAATTTTATTTCTGAAAAAAGAGTAAAGTTTAAATTATATATATTTTTAAAATATGAGTGAAAAATAGCCCTTACGTCCGATACCGCATCTCATATTAAAACTTGGTTAAGAAATTCCAAAATTATTTTTTATTTAGAACATTTTAAAAAAAATATGAGCGAAACATAGCCCTTACGTCCGATACCACATCTCATATTAAAATTGTTGAAATATGATAAAAGCAAAGCTAATATTACAATTATCAATTACCAATTGAGTTATATGCATTTGCTATAATTATAGTCAAATGTTACTATGATAATTATTACTAATGTGACTAATAAAAAAAATAAAATTATTATAAATGAAATAAGATGAAATAAAGTAAGGAGAATGACATACATGTTATACCTATTCGAAGAGAAACGGAATAATGTAATCCACATGGATTTTGGTCTGTGAAATCACTAGTTGCATGGGGAGTTTAGGCACAGATTACAAGACTTGGGATGCAACCCACAATTCTTCTATCTTTTGTTATTTTTGGTGTTTTCATGAAATGTTGTTTTTTCTAGTGTGTGGTTGTTTCAAGTATTAGTATTTGTGTTTGGTTAAGGAATAATATAGCAATGATAAACTAATTACTCCCACCAAAACCGAGAATGTTAAAAAGAAAATATTTGTAGAGGCTCCGCACGAATCTCAAAGAAAAGAAAGGCTTCTTTTGTATTTTTTTGCTTTTGTTGTTTTCTTGGATTTTTTTTGGTTGAAGAGGATTCGTTGTACGTGGAAGATGATGTTTAGGGGGAAAATGATTGATGAATGTGTTTTTTTATTGAAAAAAATTGTTGAGGATTATATGAAATAGATGATGGATGAAAGACTTTTTTGTATGAAATTTTTTATGGATTTGTGGGTGAATGAAAGGTGGATGAGAAATTGATGAGTGAGTTGATGGGTATGCTCTGGATTTATTGTGTATGAGTTATTTTTGGGATTGTGGATGAATGACTTTTGAGTTATTGTGTGTGGAAGATAATGTTGAGAGAAGAAGATGATTGATGATGAGGCTTTTCTGAACGAATTGATATGATTGAGGATTTTTGTGGATTTCTCGGTAGGTTAATGAAAATATATGTGATTCTATTTATAACCTTTGAATTAACACATGTGTTGAAATGAAGAGGATCTCCAAATTAATTGAGTAGAGAGAGTTATGAGAAAATAAAATCATGTGGGTGAATGAAAGGTGGATGAGAAATTGATGAGTGAGTTGATGGGTATGCTCTGGATTTATTGTGTATGAGTTATTTTTGGGATTGTGGATGAATGACTTTTGAGTTATTGTGTGTGGAAGATAATGTTGAGAGAAGAAGATGATTGATGATGAGGCTTTTCTGAACGAATTGATATGATTGAGGATTTTTGTGGATTTCTCGGTAGGTTAATGAAAATATATGTGATTCTATTTATAACCTTTGAATTAACACATGTGTTGAAATGAAGAGGATCTCCAAATTAATTGAGTAGAGAGAGTTATGAGAAAATAAAATCATGTGGGTGAATGAAAGGTGGATGAGAAATTGATGAGTGAGTTGATGGGTATGCTCTGGATTTATTGTGTATGAGTTATTTTTGGGATTGTGGATGAATGACTTTTGAGTTATTGTGTGTGGAAGATAATGTTGAGAGAAGAAGATGATTGATGATGAGGCTTTTCTGAACGAATTGATATGATTGAGGATTTTTGTGGATTTCTCGGTAGGTTAATGAAAATATATGTGATTCTATTTATAACCTTTGAATTAACACATGTGTTGAAATGAAGAGGATCTCCAAATTAATTGAGTAGAGATAGTTATGAGAAAATAAAATCATGTTTAATTAATCATTAAAAATCTGATTATGACACAATTTTTTAAATTCAAATTTAAAATTCAAACTTAGTTTTACTTATTTATTTTGTGACACTTAAGAATACCATTTTTATTAGAAAATAGACAAAGATATTAATTTTATATTTATTTGTTATTTTTTGAAAATGACTTTTGGACCGGACAAAATTGAGTGTTCACATCAAGAAAACTATAAAAGAGCATCAATACCATTGTATCCAGATAGTTTTGACAAATACCATTGTATCCATCTTACAATATTACAAATTGACAAATAGTTTTTAAATTTATTTTATGTTTCATGTAGATCTAAATGAGACACCTTGAGATGTTTCATCAATAGATCTGAACATTTAGTGGATGGATACCTATACAAACAAGGATGGTTTAATTGACAAATGCAAATGTTTAAGGGACAAATTATTGTGTAAATGCATCTAATTTAATTTAAAACTTTATGATATATTAGGAGTGTGTCAATCTGAGTTTTATTGCTTTTATGCCAGGTTTCTCTAAAAGAAAAGTGTACATCAGAGTGCGAGATAAAAGCAAAGATAATCGAGAGGTACTTGATAAGACATTTAACCTGCATGAGTACTCCACACATTATTGGTATGCAAGATTTGATGTATGTTAAGGGGCTAGATACCACCTCAAAAGTGAGCAACTTGAGTCGACTAGGCTGAGATGCAAGATATGCGTGAGATTTTGAAGGCTCTTCTCAATAGGGTTAGTGTTTTTGATGCGTGAGATGTCAAAAATATTTATGCACTTGCTACTTATAGCATTCCACAGGTAAACTCATTGACTAACTTTCCTTTACTTTCCCTTTTATTTAATTAAATTTCACTACTTAATAACTAATATGTTTGAACCTTCGAACATAATTTATTTTATGTTCTATTTTATTTAAACTACTAATAATATACTATAAACTGCTAAAGATTATAAATAATTTATAATACATATTCTAATTAAAATATTCTAACAATGTTGTAATTAAATTATGAGTGGGGATCCACTTACTCCAAGAGTAAGTTTTTTAAACTTACTCTCCATCCTAGCCATCAATTCTACGAATATCTAATGGTTTAGATCTACTCACTAATTCAAACCATTTAATTTTCATAGAATTGATGGCTAGGATGAGGAGTAAGTTATTATTATAACAACATTCTAATTAAAAAAATTATATTAAGACTTTTGTAATATAATTTTTATAATAATTAAGCAAAATTTATGAGTTTTTTTGTAAGAATAAATTTATAAATGTTTGTGATTGAAACAAAAGAATAAAAAACACTCATTGTAGTGAGCGTTATTGAAAGTAAACATTAAACATCCCTAGTTGTAACGACTATTATTGAAAGTTAAGATTCAACAACACTCATTATAGTTACTTGCAACAATACTTTTAAATATAGAAATGCAGAAAAGATTTACTCATATTGATAATCATTTAATTGGTTTAAATAAGAGTTTTGGTATTTGGTGAACTTACTAACAAAGTGTTGTGTTGTCTTGATAGGAAATGGCAGCCTAAGGTAACAACAATAATGTAGTCAAAAGACTTAGACATAATGCCTCTAGAAACTCTCTTTGGAAAACTCCAAGAGCACAAAATGGAGTTGGGATGCTTAACAATGCATGTAGATTCAGACTGAAAGAAAAATGGGATCTCTCTAAAAGCTACATCGTCACAACAAGAAGAAGAGAGAGACGATGAAGATTCCGAGTCTAAATTGGATGATGAAACCTTAACTCTCCTAGTTAGAAAATTTGGCAAGTTTCTCAAGAAGAAAGGAGGGTTGAAGCGTTTTCAAAAGAAAGAGGCAAGTGATTCAACCAGAAGAGGCAAATTTCCCAAAGATCGCCTCATTTGCCTTTAGTGTGGCAAACCGGGCCATATGAAATACCAATGCCCGAGTCACCTCAAGAAGGTTGAACATGATAAGAGCAACCCTGAGACTTTAAATCCAAGAAGGCCTACATAGTAAGGGATGTACCGGAGGACAAAACAACAAGTAGAACATCCGATGAAGAGGGGACCTCCAAATTGTGCTTAATGGCAAATACTCAAGAAATTGGCAGCACAAGCGATCCGGATGACACGAGTGAGATACACTATTCTGACTCTTCTACATGTTCCAATGAGTCTCCTACTTACGATGAATTGTATAGTGCATTTGTTGAGTTGCATGAGGAGCTAAAGAAACTAGCAAAGGTAAATGTAGATAGTAAACGAGTCATTACGTTGCATGCAAGTAAAATAATTAAAATGCAAGATGAATTGAATGAATTAAAACTAGAAAATGAGACTCTATATCTTATTTACTCTTCCACCTCATGTATTTGCACCACTAAATTAATTGAGACTCCTATATGTGATTACTGCGATGTTTTGAATGCTGAAATTTATGATTTAAAGGATAAATTAGCAAATTTCACATATAGTAGTTATAATCTGAACAACCTACTTACTTCATGTAGAAATGTAGGTAATCATGGAGGTCTAGGCTATAAACCAAAGAATAAGAGAAAACCATATAGAAGGCAAGTAGCACACATGCATAATAGGTCTAATCATAACATGTCTACTTGTTTTTATTGTGGTAAATATGGTCATACATTTATATCATGTTATATTAGAAAATATGGAGTGCCTAGTGGAAAATATGCATGGATGCAAAAAGGGGAAGACTATTTGATTACTAATAAGAAAGGACCCAATATAACTTGGGTACCTAAACAAGGCAAGGAAATGTTTTTGCAAGTATGCCTTGGGACTCAGGGACAACACTAGTATTTGGATCGTGGATGTTCGAGGCATATGACAGGTGACAAATCAAAGTTCCGGGATCTCTCAGTCAACGGTAAAGGTTGTGTCACTTATGGAGACAACGATACAGGAAGTATACTAGGTGTCGGAAGAATTGGAAATGTTTCACAAGCCATAATTGAGAACGTGTTGTATGTTGAAGGACTAGAGCTCAACCTACTAAGCATTAGTCAACTGTGCGACAAAGGTAATAAGAGAAGATGAAGGTTTTGTGCAATGATGTTTCAGGTATCCTGGAAAATGCATACACAAATAACATGGAAATCGAGAAGGAGGTTCAGGATGAGTAGGAAAGAAATTCAGATCATCAAGAAATGCCAATGGTGTGAAAAACAAAGAAAGATCATCCGCTCGACAAGGTTATAGGTGATATTTCAACGAGAGTGGTAACCCGTAACTCTCTGTGAAAATTTTGTAATTTTGTAGCATTTGTGTCTCAATTCGAGCCTAAGACCATAAATGAGGCCATAAAGGATGAACAATGGGGAATAGCTATGCAAGAAGAGCTAAACCAATTTGAGCATAATAACGTGTAGGACTTGGGTCCCTAAACCTAAAGATCATCGTGTAATATGCACTAAATGGGTCTTTAAAAATAAATTGGACAAATCTGGTTTGATTATACGAAATAAAGCACGTCTAGTTGCCAAAGGGTATAATCGAGAAGAAGGCATCGACTATGATGAAACCTGCGCCCCTATTGTGAGGTTGGAGGCTATCCGAATGTTACTAGCCTTTGAATCGATAATGAACTTCAAACTCTTGCAAATGGATGTAAAAAGTGTTTTCTTTAATGGATATATTCAGGAAGAAGTATATGTAAATCAACCGTCCGGCTTTGAAAATCATAAATTCTCTAATCATGTTTACAAACTCAAAAAGGCGCTATATGGTCTAAAGCAAGCTCCTAGAGCTTGATATTATAGATTGAGTATTTTTTCTATTAGAAAAGGGATTTGAAAGGGGAAAAGTTGATACACCTCTCTTTATATTAAAATCAGAAAGTAATGTCTTGTTAGTACAAATTTATGCAGATGATATAATATTTGGTGCTACTAATGATTTACTTTGTAAGGAGTTTTCTGATCTTATGAAAGGGGAGTTTAAAATGTCGATGATGGGCGAGCTGACACTCTTTCTAAGACTACAAATAAAGAAGATAAGTAATGAGATATTCATTCACCAAACAAAATATTGCAAGGAACAATTGCAAAAGTTCGAGATGGATAAGTGTAAAGAAGCGACAACATCCTGAGCATCATCCTTCTATCTCGACAAGGATGAAAAAGTTAAAGCAATTGAGGTAAAAAATATCGTGGGATAATTGGTTCACTATTGTATCTAACTGCAAGTTGCCCCGATATAATGTTTAGTGTATTTATATGCACAAGATATCAAGCGTCACCTAAGGAATCTCATTTTAGTGCTATAAAACGTGTTATGAAATATCTTAAAGGAACATTGTCTATGGGTTTATGGTATCCTAGGGATGCTTCGTTGTCCCTAATAGGATATTCCGATTATGATTTTGCAGGATGCAAGTTGGACCGGAAAAGTACTAGCGGTACTTGCCATCTCTTGGGCAGCTCCCTAGTATCATGGTATAGTAAGAAGCAAGTATGTGTTGCTTTGTCTGAAAGTGCAATGTGTCAAGAGTGCACTTATGCTTGCATATGTTTTTATGAAGACAAAGGACTTAGTGAAAGCTTAAAGAAAACTCAACAAATCAACATGCCAAGGAAAGTCGTAATTGTGAGATTTGTATAGGGTTTATAGCTTGTTCTTTCTTGTAATATTTGAGCTATTTTAGTGCTACACATTACTCTGTTTTTTGTGTTGTTTGTGTAACAAGGAAAGTCGTCTCTTGGTGTTGTACCACCAAAGAGATTAGAGAGTCTTCACCAAGACTTGGAGGTCTCGAGTTTAGAGCATAGTCTTGGCTGGGGTTGGATCGTAGGAAAGGATTTCCTAGGCGATTGTGTAAGGTCAAACCAAGGTAGAGGTTCTGGGAACTCAAGAAGGGAGCATTCAAGGTCTTGTAATTGGAAGTGTGTTTGTAAGACACATTGATTTCAATTTTAGTGAAGAAAATCTCCTGGATCAGAGGGGAGGACTAGATGTAGTTTTGTAGTGGACCGTAAAACGAACCAGTATAAAAACCTTGTTGCATGTTGTTTCTTTCCCTTATCTCTTTACTATTTTTAGTATCTTTTAATTGCATATTGTAGCTGATATTTTGAATATAGTATTACTGCCAAATAAAGATCATTTGTGTTCAAATATATCTGCTATATCATTGCTGTATAATCTGTAATTGGTTGTGTAAATGAGCCAGTCAGCAAGTGTTGATTCTGCGCGACTTAATCGATTAAGTCATAGCTTTAATCGATTAACACGGTAAGTTTCCAGAATAGGGCTTTGGTGTAAATAGCGGTAAGTGGGAATTGCGACACCTATT
>NW_017724143.1:0-6394 GCF_001865875.1 Lupinus angustifolius | reverse complement strand
GTGTATTCTGTCACTAATACCTAACAAGTGGTATCAGAGCTAGTACGCCGTGCTAGCTCAACCGTATCCACGTGATCCACCAACGCCTTTGGCGGTAATGGCGCATCCATTAACCACCCTCCCGTATTCAGTGACGAAGGATATGCCTACTGGAAAGTTCGCATGAAAATCTTTATAGAGGCCATCGTCTCAAATATTTGCGAATCCGTAGTCAACATGCCCTTCGTTCCACAACATTTAGTAGACGATGAATTGAAAGATAAACCGAAAATTCTATAGACCGATGATGAACACAAAAAGGTTCAGTATAACATGCGTGCCAAAAATATCATCACATCGGCCCTATCCTATGACGAGTTCTTTCGGGTTTCGCAATGCCAAAGTTCTAAAGAAATGTGGGACACTTTACAAGTGATTCACGAAGGCACTAGCGAAGTCAAGCGTGCCAAGCTGAATGCCCCGACACATGAATATGAGTTATTTCGTATGCTACCATATAGTAAACCATTTAGTAGCTTTGGATAAATTGTTTAACAAATGAGAGCTTACTAACAAAGTTTTACGCTGTCTTGACAGGAGATGACAACCAAAAGTAACAACTATTATGGAATCAAAGGATCTTGACTCCATGCCTTTGGCGACATTGTTCGGAAAACTTCAAGAGCACAAAATAGAGCTTGGACGACTAACTATGCATGAAGAATTAGATCGCAAAAAGAAAAGCATATCTCTCAAGGCAACAACGTCTCAATCCATAGAATAGATAGAAGAAGATGAATCTGATTCATATGTAGACGAGGAAACTTTGAGCCTTCTCGTACGCAAATTCAGGAAATTTCTAAAGAAAGAAGGCTTCAAATGTTTCCAGAAGAAAAAAGCGTTGGAGTCGACCAGAAAAGGCAAGAGTAAAGAGTGCTTCACTTGCCATGAATGTGGTAAGCCAAGACATATGAGGTTCCAATGTCCTACTTACCTCAAGAAGGTTGATTCAGATAAGAGCACTCCTTGTGACTTCAAATCGAAGAAAGCTTACATAGTGTGGGATGTACCAGAGGAGGACACGACATCCAACACCTCAGATGAAGAGGAGACAGCAAAGTTATGCTTAATGACAAGAACAGATGATGCATGTTGCTCAAATTCAAAATAGGTAAATAGCAAGGTATATTCTGACACCTCATCTACTTCATCTGATGATTCTCCTCCTTATGAGGTATTCTATAATGCATATGTCGAATTGCATGATAAGCTAAAGAAACTAACTAGGATTAGTTCCAAGAGGAAACGAGTAATCCTGCTAAATGAACAAAAAATAGTCTCATTACAAAAAGAATTAGATGAACTAAAATTGGAAAATGAAACATTAGATTTGATCAATTCTTGTAATGTGTCGCTCCCTGATTTTCGGCTGCATGAACTTATTAGAGTCACCACTACAGTTTTTTCTATAAAAAATGTAGAAAAATCTTTTGGCCCAATCGCATTGGGCCTTGGACTTTGATATCAGGTTCGGGAGTCGATTACACCCGGGAAGGTATTAGCATCCTAGTTGCTCGTTTAAACGGTAACCTATTAAATTGCATGGATTATTCATTATGTTATTATTATATTATTACCAAAAAAACCTTTATTTTAATATTATGTTTGACAAGAGTGATCTTGTTCCTACGTATCCCCTTTATGGGAATCAAAACTACATAGTTCTTTGGGTAGAAAAAAAGTTTGTTGGTTAGGTTAATTTTATTTCTTAAAAACAGTAAAGTTTTAATATTTTTTTAAAAAACAATATGAGCGAAACATAGCCCTTACTTTTGCAGGTATGTCTACGAGCACATGGACAACATTGGTATCTTGATAGTGGATGCTTAAGACATATGACGGGTGATAGATCAAAATTCCTAGATCTATCCTTGCAAGAAAAAGGGTTTGTCACTTATGGAGACAACAACAAAGGGAAGATACTTGACACCAGAACAATTGGCAACTCAAATCAGGCCGTGATTGAAAATGTTTTATACATTGAAGGTTTGGAACATAACCTCTTGAGTATCAACCAACTATGCAATAAAGGTAACCGTGTATCTTTTGATTTTGAGTGTTGTATTATTCGTGACAATATACCTAATAAAGTTAAGTTTATCGGATATCGTATAAATAATATCTATATGGTTAATCTGGAGGATGTCACTACTCTATTTTCAAAATGTTTTATATCCAAAGAGGATGATATCTGGCTTTGGCATAGGCGTGTCGCTCATATTCATAGAAAGCATCTAGATAAATTGTCTGAAAATAATTTGGTTGATGGGCTGCCAAAACTTGACTTTAAAACTCAAGAAACTTGTGCCACTTGTCAAAGATGTAAACAAGTTAAAAACTCTTTTGCTAAAAAGAATGTGATATCCACAACAAGACCTTTGGAGCTTCTCCATATGGACTTGTTTGGACCATCACATGTTATGAGTTTTGGTGGTAGGTTTTATGCTTTAGTGATCGTTGACGATTTCTCTAGATTTACATGGACATTATTTCTCTCGTCCAAGAGTGATGCTTTTAAGTCTTTCAAAATCCTTGCCAAGCAAATCCAAAACCAGTTTAATTATAAGATAATATATATTTGATCCGATCATGGTGACGAATTGGAAAGCCATTTATTTGATAAATTCTATAATAAATATGGTATTATGCATCAATTTTCGGCCCCTCGTACCCCTCAACAAAATGGAGTTGTTGAAAGGAAGAATCGAGTCTTAGAGGAGCTTGCTAACATCATGCTAAATGAAAGCAAGGTTCCTAAATATTTTTGGGTTGATGCAGTGCATACATCTTGCTATGTGATTAATCGTATACTCTTGAGGCCTACTTTTTCAAAAACTCCATATGAACTTTTAAAAGGTCGTAGACCTAATATTTCTCATTTTCATGCATTTGGGTGTAAATTATTTATATTAAATAATGGAAACAAAGCTTTAAGTAAATTTGATTCAAAAGTTGATGAGGGTATATTTTTGGGGTATTCATTGCATAGTAAAGCTTATCGAGTCTTTAATAAGTATTCAATGCAAGTACAAGAGTTTGTGCATGTCCATTTTGATGAATCTTCTCCAAAAGAGAAGAGGAAGGTATTCTATGATGATGTTGCAGGTGCTTTGGAAGAAGCATACTCTAAGGACATGGACTAGGACAAAGAAGCAGAAGAAGAGAAAACTATACAAGATGAGCATCGGGACTTGCCAATCGCATGGAAGACCAAGAAGGATCATCCACTCGACAAAGTGATAGGTGATATAACTATGGGGGTGATAACCCGTAGCTCTTTACGTAACTTTTGTAACTTTGTTGCTTTTGTATCTCAAATTGAGCCTAAGACCATCGATGAGGCCATTGAGGATGTGCACTGGGGTATAGCTATGCAAGAAGAGCTAAACCAGTTCGAGCGTAATAATGTATAGGACTTGGTCCCTAAGCCTAAAGACATCTAGTGATTGGTACTAGATGGGTCTTTCATAATAAATTGGATTAATCTGGCTTGATAACCAGAAATAAAGCTCGCTTAGTGGCCAAAGGCTACAACCAGGAGGAGGGCATCGATCATGATGAGACCTAAGCTCCTATAGCCAGATTAGAGGCCATAAGGATGCTTTTATCCTTTGCATCAATTATGAACTTCAAGCTCTTTCAAATGGATGTCAAGAGTGCCTTCTTGAATGGCTATATTCAAGAGGATGTATATGTAGATAAACCTCCTGGTTTTGAAAATTTTAAGTATCCGAACCATGTATATAAGCTCAAAAAGGCTCTTTATGGCATGAAACAAGCTCCCAGAGCTTGGTATGATAGATTGAGATCTTTCCTCTTGGAAAAAGGGTTCGTGAGGGGTATGGTTGATACTACCCTCTTTATTCGTAGATTAGATAATCATGTGCTTTTAGTTCAAATATATGTTGATGATATAATCTTCGGATCTACTAATGACATTCTTTGTAAAGAATTTTCTAAGATGATGCAAGTTGAATTTGAGATGTCGATGATGGGTGAGCTGACCTTCTTTATTGGACTTCAAATCAAATAAATGGAACATCTTCATTCATCAATCGAAATATTGCAAAGAGTTACTGAAGAAGCTCGATATGGAAAATTGTAAAGAGGCTTTAACACCTATGGCGTCTGCATGTTATCTAGGTAACCAAATATCATGGGATTATCGACTCATTATGGTATTTAACTGCGAGTCGCCTCAACATTATGTTTAGTGTTTGTATGTGTGCTAGATTTCAAGTTTTGCCTTATTAACTGCTGTAAAAGAATTATTAGATATTTAAAAGGAACAACTAATATGGGATTATGGTATCCTAGGGATGCCTTATTATTCTCTGTAGGGTATTCTGATTCCGATTTTGCGGGATGTAAGTTGGATCAGAAAAGCACTAGTGGGACTTGTCATTTACTTGGTAGTTCCTTAGTTGCATGGCACAGTAAAAAGCAAGCATGTGTTGCTTTGTCCATCGTCGAAGCGGAATACATTGTCGCTGCTGTGTGTTGCGCTCAAATCCTTTGGATGAAGCAGCAACTAAAGGACTTTGGACTTAAACTAGAAAATATTCCTATAAAATGTGATAACACAAGTGCCATAAACCTATCCAAGAATCCCGTTTTGCATTCTAGAACCAAACATATTGAAATTAGACATCATTTCTTGCGTGACCATGTACAAATAGGCGATTGTATGCTTGAATTTGTTGAAACATCTAAGCAATTGGCTGATATTTTCACCAAGCTTCTCTCACGAGATACCTTCCATGTTCTTCTAAGAGAGCTTTGAATTCTTGATGAAAATTATTTTGATTAAAATCGTCTAAAAATGTTATTATATGCTTCGCATGATTAATGTCTTCAATGCTTCAAAATGTATACTTGTTATGAATGCATTACATTTCTTTTATGACTCATGATCTTATGTGACAAGCTGAAAATGTATAGGTGATTGACTAAAAACTGCTTGATAAATGTTAGAAATCTTTGTATGCTTTTAAAACCCAAACACCTCTTGATTCCTCATATCTGATGCCAGTTAATTGATGAACTATCCTTCTTAATCGATTAAAATGTGCTCCAGTAGCAAACATTTCAATTTTCACTAAATTTAATCGATTAAGATTTATTTTAATCGATTACCTAGGCTCATATTTCTGAAAACCTGGAATTTTTACACTGCTTAATCGATTAAAATGCATCACTTAATCGATTAACGACAGCAGATATAATAGAATCAAATGCGTTTTTGTCACTTTTTTCTAACCCTCTCTTACTCCGTTTCTCTGAAAATCTCAAATGCAAGTAGCAAAGTCGAAATCTTAGCTTAATAGAAGAATTATACCTCACATTTACCCATTTGTGCACCTCATCTCATCTAATCAGTTTCTCTATTTCCCAAGAAATCTCATTCCCATTTCCAAAACCCTAAGCTCTAGGTTCCCTCCCTTATCCTCCTTCTCCTCTCATTACTCACGGTTTTAATAATCAATGGAAAGAGGACGTTCGAAGACGTTCAAGACAACTGCTCACCGCACTCGTAGGCCTCCTAATGCTTCATCTTCAAATCCGAACATGAGGCATGACCGTGGAGATTCCTACTAATCACTCATACTTCAGGAGACCCGGTTGTCCAAATTTATGGGAAGTAAACCCACCTACATAAGGTATGTTGATCTTAGCTGGATGGAGAAATAGAATTTCGAATTTCCGCAAGGTATGCAGGCTCAGGGTGCTGTAATGTTTTAGGAATTAATGGATAATATGTACCCCGCTTTGATTAGGGAATTTTATGCTAACTTCTGTAAGAAGGATGGTAGATACTAGTCTATGATTTCGGGAAATCTGTTTGAGATGGATAGTAACATTTTTATGAATGTGGGTGGCTTATCCACTACTGGTGTTAGCGTATGTGATTATGAATGGCTTGTTGATTTCGATGCTGCTGAGGTATATAAATCATGTTTAAGAGGTCCCCATCTGTATATCGAGGGAGAATTGACTAAAGCTGGTTCTTTATCGGTAGAGAATAGATTGCTTCACTATTTGATTGCATACATCTTTATTCACACGAACACTAATCATGCACAACCTACTGTTAATGATCTGAAATTTATGTATATTGTGAAGGAAAATATAATGGTTAATTGGCCTGAAGAAATTATGAACGTCATGTATAATGTCTCTACATCCCAATCCGAATTGCTGTCCTACAGTATCTTCATATCGAGAATTATTAACTATCTGCATATTGACGTATCTAACACCATCGTCACAGAGACTTCTGATAAAGATCACCTTGTTGGTGAAAGCCTTATCCATAAGATGTGTATCTACAAGTATGGAAGTACTTGGCAATACC
>NW_017724142.1:0-11958 GCF_001865875.1 Lupinus angustifolius | reverse complement strand
CTGAACAACAAGATGGATTTACACTATCAGCCTTTGAAGGACTCCTACCATACTGATTTGGAACAATTTGAGGAGCGTCAGGTTGCTTACATCGATAACCACTATCAGGCTATGATGAGCTTTGTCCAGAACACTGCTAAGGCACAAAATGCGAGGTTTTGTGCAGAGTTTGAGAAGTTGAGATTCCTCATCCGGGGTGATAGTAGTCTGACCGTACCTGATGATAGAGGTCCTCCTCCGCATCCCTAGATTAGAAGGCCTTAGATCTTCGGTTGCCCTAGGTTTAGTCCTTCTATATGGCTAATTTTTAGGATTTATGCTGCTTTGTAATTTCGAGACATATTTTCTCTTTGCTTTCTGGATTGTAACTCTAACTATCTACTATTGCTGCAACGTTATGACTTGATATACATGCCATTTGAACTTAAATCCTTCCTATTGTGGTTTCATTTTGCTTATATGTCAAATATAGTATGATTGCATGATTAATCGATCTTGATCATGTTTGGTTATATGTATATCTTATGTTTGATTGAGCTTACTGTTTGAATGCTATAATGTAAATGCTTGATCATTCCATGCTTGATTGGTTCATGTATAACCCTCCATGCCATTAAATCTGTCATATTGTTGTATTTTGTTGGTTTAATCGATTAACCTGCTGTTTTAATCGATTAAATGTTGATAAATTTGTGCACTTGTTTAATTCTTTCATCAACTAGTTAATTAATTACATCCCCAATACTAATTGATTAATTACAGTTTGAGTTCACTTTATATCTCTTCTTACTTTTGACCAAAATTTCATTTAGTTAATCTTTTTGATAATGTCAAAAGAGGGATAAAGGTTATTTTGTTGCTTAATGTGTGCAGGTTGTAAATAATAGCAAGCTTCCGTTGTCTAGCTATGTCCTTTAACTTTGAAATCAACAACCATGCATTCTGTGTTCATCTTCAAGCTATGCATCAAAACAAATTTGGTGTTGAGTTTGTCATCATCAAAAGGGGGAGATTGAAAGTGCAATGTGTCTAGAGTGCACTTATGATTGCCTATGTTTTGATGAAGACAAATGACTTAGTGAAAGCTTAAAGATAACTCAACAAATCAACACGCCAAAGATTCAAGAGCTTCATGTCTAGACTAGAGTCTTAGACGTGTCTTAGTTATTGAGTCTAGGTTAGGTAAACCTAGATGCAAATCTCACAAGGTCTAAAAACTCTAATATCATTTACATGTGACATGCCATCTAGTTTATTATATGTTCATGCATTAATCATACATGTTATTTGTGTATTTTAAGCATAACATAAAGGTAAAACATGTATAGTTGATAAGCATAACATATAGGTAGTTTACCAATAAATATCTTAACTGAAAATATGCTAGTTAATCGATCAAGTAAAGCTTTAATCGATTAACGTGAAAATAATTTGTAACAGTTTCAACAGAAAACTGAAAAACAGATTTCAGTTACTCTCTAACAGCTCGTTAAGTGATTAATAGGCAACATAATCGGCTAACTGGGTGAAAAACAACTTTCTATATAAACTGTTTTTTCAACATATTTCATATACGATTTTATACATTCATACATTCATATTAGAATTGCTAAGTTGCGTATTTTCATGTTCAATGTATGTCATAAAGGTAGAGGGAATTGCATGTGAGATTAGATTGAGATAGTATTATGCTTAGGATTAACATGTCATCCATTGCATATTATCAAATGTGTTCATCATCCTATCTTGTTCTTACATGATTCTTTCACTACTATTTAGAGATTTCTTAAAGGTAAAAATTACATGTTCTTCATGATTTTCATCTTATTCTGCATTCTAAAACTAAGGATATAGAGATTAGATATCACTTTTTAAGAGATCATGTACAAAAGGTGATTGCATACTTGAATTTGTTGAAACCTCGAAGCAATTGGCAAATATTTTCACCAAGCCCTTTCTACGAGATGCATTCTTTGTGTGACGTAGAGAACTTGACATATTTGATAAAAAATATCTAAACTAACTTGCTTTAGGGAAATTATATGCCTTTGCTTGAACTTGAATATATGCTTATAAATGACATATGTTATGAATGTGTGCTTCCTTGTTTAGATTATCTTCATGAATGCTTTTATGCTTCCTTAGTGTATCAAAATCCTTTAGGTTTGTGTCTTAGAAATAACACTCTTGCATACTCTAAAAGTCTCTAAAATGCACTAAAATATGTGATAAGTTTTGTCAATAATCGATTGTTCTATGTCTTAATCGATTAATTCGAGTTCCACAAACCAAATTAAATTTTGATCTTATGTTTTAATCGATTAACACACGAGTTAATCGATTACCTGAGCTTAAGATTTTGAAAATCTAAATTTTTGATCTACTTAACCGATTATCGTGTTAATTAATCGATTACCTGGGCTCCAAAGTTTAAAATTTTGACAATTTTAAGTTGGCTAATTGATTAACCATTGCAGATAATCGATTAACGATGGTCTTATATCAGATTGAAGTATCATTTTGGGTCATTTTCACTTAGAACCAAACCCTTTTTGCTTCCCCCCTTCTGAATCAATTCTCAAAATTGAGTGCTCATATAGAAATCAATAGCAATTTCGAATACTATCTCATAGTTCCATCTTCCTAAAATCCTCAATCTCTACAAATCTGAATCTTTCACCATTTTCCCTCTTTAGAAACCCTAAACCCCAAATTCCAAAAATCGATTATTGAATCGATTAAATCGGTGTTATACATGCTAGAATGAGTGAACCACAAAATATAAGAGTGAAGCATAGTGCCAAACGTGCCAGAGGCGGTGAAAAAGATTCCTCTTCTACTCAAAATGGAAAAAGGAATCGAGGTGACCCCTACTACTCTCCCATTCTCCAAGAAGCTAGGTTGGCTAAGTTCCAAGATTGAAAGCAAACATACATTTGGTATGTGGATGCTGAATGGCTAGTTGAACCAGGCTTTCAATTCCCAGATGGTATGGAGAACCAAGGAGCGAATAAGTTCTTGGAATTAAAAGGTAAAATCTATCATTCGCTCATTTGGGAATTTTACAGCAACTTTAGGTATAAGGATGAGGTTTATTCTTCAATGGTAATGGGGAAGATGATAATCCTGGATAAGAACTGTTTTTGGATGTTGGAGGTCTTTCTAGTGATGGACCAATGTTAGGAGACTGTAACAATGAGTCGTGGGACTCATTTGATATTGTTGACATGTACAAGTCATGCTTAAGAGGGCCTCACTTGTTTGTGCAAGGAGAATTGACCAAAGCAGGGTCATTGTCTATTGAAAACTGGCTCTTACACTACTTGATTGCATATATATTAGTTCAGAGGAATACTAACCACACTCAACCCACAATCAATAATCTCAATCTTATGTTCGCCATAAGGGAAGGCATTGCGGTAAACTGGCCTACGAAAATCTTGAAAGTTATGCATAACATAGCTTCATCTTCATCAAGGCTGCTTGCATATGGGATTTTCATCTCATGTGTCATTGACTATTAAGAGATTGACATGTTAGATGTGGACACTATCACTACAAACTCCTGAGAGCACCTTGTAGGTGATAATCTTATTCACAAGATGGGCATTTACAAGTATGGTAATGAATAGAAATATCAAGAGGATCACAATGCCAGAGTGAATGAAGACTTGTCAAATGAAGAAAATGATGTGAATCCTACTGAGCCTAACCCCGAGCAACCACCAACTGAGTCATATGCTGAGTCTCAAGAACCAACTTTTGGGCTTGCTCACTTGGATGCTATGGAACAGCGTGCCAATGCGCGTATTGATGGTCATTTTCTGAATGTGAGGGATTCCACGACAGCTGAATTTCAGCAAAAGCAACATAGATTGTCTGAAGATCTTGAACGCATTATCTTCATTGTGCGTGCCGCACATGGCTCATCCCAACCACCACCACCTCAAGATTATCCTAGATAGGATTTTCTAGAGTGTCTAGGGTGTGTGTGTTTGCTTTGTAGATTATTTGTTGATGCTGGTTGTATTTTGTTGTTTTCTTTTGAACTCTTATGTGCTCGTTGCACTTACTGTTATTATGACTCGTAAAACTTTGTTATTAACATGGATTATGTTTTCAATTATTGCGGAGCCTTTGATTTTATCTACATGTGTATATCTACTATTGAATAGTAATATGTTTTGTATGTGCCTTAATCATAAACATTGATCATTCTATAAAATTCATGTCAAACTTACACAAATAGATATATCTCGCACTCAGTTACTGTCAGAATCTATTTTTATTATTGAATAATCAATTAAATCCATATAATGACTGATTAATGCTAAACTCTGTGCATATGTTCAATTCTTTCTAGACTGCTTAATCAATTATCCTCTATTACTTAATCGATTAAAACTAGTAAATTTTATATAAATCTTTCCTTGCTTTTGGCTTTTAATATGATAAATTGTCATAGGTTTTTAATCATGCCAAAAGGGGGAGAAAGTGTTGTTTGAGTTGTTTTGCATGTTGAAGTGAGCTTCCGCATATAATCATATTTCTACCCTTGTATCACCTCTTACATGGTTTGAGGGGGAGAACAAAGTGAGGGGGAGAACAAAGTGAGGGGGATAACAAAGTGAGGAGGAGAAGCGCATTTTGATTCAATCTTTGCAAACATATTATATCCAACTTCAAGCCATCAAACAACGAATCTATTTTCGAAGTTTGTCATCATCAAAAATTGGGAGATTGAAATGGAAAATAGTCAAAGGATATCATTATAATTAGTCTACTAAGTTTTGATGAAGACAATGTGTTATATAGAAGCTTGAAGACTTAGACATCATAACAAAAAACATTCCGAAAACTCAAGGTTATCGTCATAGAAGTTAGGATTGCTTTTTATATTCTAGAGTCCTAAGATGCTTGCCTAGTATTGAGTTTAGGTTAGGTAAACCCAAGATGGAAGTGTCTAACATAAAGTCTAAAATAATAATCATATAGGGTGAGGCATCACATCCACATCTACTTATATGATAAGAAAGATTCATGCATTTGCATTAGGCATACATGGTTTTATGCATAAAGGAATTAATTATTTCTAAAAATCATGTGGCATGTTCATTCATCATATAGGGTGTTTACCATATAGTTAGGAAAAACCACTTTCAAACAATGTTAATCGATTAACTCATCCGATAATTGATTAAGTCTTTTTGAAATTCGTTAATTGATTAAAGAAATCAGTTATGTACAAAAGTTGTTATTTTGAAACAGAACAAATCAATTTTTAAAAGGAGAAATTTTCGCACTTTTAAAAAACAATGAAAAAGAATAGAAAGAAAGAAAAACTCAAGATTCACTATGCTTAATAGTCAAAGTTATCTTGTTGATCTTTGAGAAGTTTTTTCTTACATACATTTACAAGATAGAAAGTCTTTTCCAATGTGCTAAACATTTTTCATTCAATTGAAAGACCATGCATGATTTCCACATTTACTTTTTAGGATTGTTTGTGAGATCTTCTGTCAAGGGTTAAAGAGTCGAATTCAAAGTTTATATCCGCACAATTCTGTGTGCAAAGTAACTCGGCGAATTTTCTATAATTTGAGGATAATTATCGTGGTGTGTGGTATCATCATAAGTTGAGATCAGTCGTCTTCACAAGGCACAGAGTCTTGATTTGAGCGATAGTTTTAGCTTGAGCCAAATTGTGTTAAAGGTGTGGTATCCAAGTAGGCATTGTTAGTAGTCAAATCGAGCTTGGTGGCTCAACGGTTTCTACAAGGAAGTTTCTATCTAGGATTATTGGAAGTGTGATTGTAATTGAATATACATTTCTGATAGTAAAGTGTTCAATAGAACAATGAAGTTGGGGGAATGGTTGGCCATGTAACAAAGTGTTCAATAGAAAAATTCTCAATCTCTTTACAAATCAAAAGTAAAGAAATGCTCCAAAAACAAAAAGGAGTAAAAAGAGATTGAGAAAAATCAAGAAAAAAAAGGTCAAGAAAGAATGCGCAAAGGAAGAAAAAGAAGAAAGGTGAAAAAGTTGAACAAGAGTGTGTATTTTAAAAAGAAAAATCAATTTTTGCTCTCTTTCAACTTTGGGAGTACTTTTTAATATCTTGACAAACTAATTTTCTTTGATAGCCAAGCCTCATTACAACCTAAGGAAGACCTTAGTGATCCTTGAAAATTTTTGTGCAATCATAGTAAGTGTTGAGAAGAAAAACAAAATTAAAATTCTTGCAAACCAAACAAGTTGAGTTTTGAGTGAAACACTTACCCATTTGGTTCCATTCTTGAACCGTGTGTGAAAATGCATCTCTTTGATTAATAACATTTTCTATAAGTGAAGTGCTAAATCAATTTTTGAAATGATGTGTTCATTCGTAGTTTGAAGCATTATGAGTTAAAGTCATATGATCATAAATACATCTCATGAAACTTTAAAATGATAAATTTTTCCAACGCCAGGAAGTTGTTATTTTTTTTTTTTTTGGGACAAACAAAGTCGGGGGGGGGGGGGGGAGTTGATAAGTGCCAAAAATACCAAATTTTCATACACTTTTTATGGCACCTATCCTATGCAAAAATGTGAAAACCAACTTAATTCAACACTTTTTAAATAAATTTTGTGTGTTTGAATAATATGATTTTTTGATCACCTCTTGTCCAAGTTTCTTTGTTTCATAGGAAATTGGACCAAAAAGAATGCTTAGACTTGAAAAAAGAAAGCTTGCTTCACCTTGAAGAAATCAAGCCAAAGTACATGACACATGTGTGCTTAAAACTAAGCATGGTAAGGTGCATGCTTAAACTTAAGCATGACTAAGCAACTTGGTCTTGGTTGGAAGAAATTAAAGTCAAAGAAAAGCTGCTAACAAAGCTGTCCAGCCAAGCACCAAGCATCAGGCCAGGTCAGGCAGATTGCTCAAACAAGCAACTGAGGATGCACCAGGTCAGCCAGGCTGCTCAAGCAGGTAGCTGAGCATGGACCAGATCAGCCAAGCTGATCAAGCAAGCAGTTGAGCATGGGACCAGGTCAGCCAAGCTGCTCAAGTAGGCAATTGAGCGTGGGACTAGGTCAGCTAGGCGCCTGGCCCACCAAAAAAATGGTTGCTTGGCCTAGAAGAATGGTTATATCATGAATGATGTCACAAGCTAAGCAACTAGCCAAAGCTAGCTTCTGGACCAAGTTTATGACCTCATGCATGAGACAAGCAAATAAGAGGTGTCACCATGCATGTGGCATAGCCAGGCTAGCTGGCCAAGATGGGAGAAGCTGCTGACTCACCAACTTGGGTGTGCTAGACACCAAGCTTAGCAGCCATAAAGGGGAGCTAAGCGACCTCACTTTGCCTACAAAAGGCACACCCATTCCTTTTAGAGTTTTCTTAGTTGTAAATAATTTGTAAATTTATCTTCTTCTTCCCATTTCGGTTCTCTGTCTTTTTAGAGTGTTCTTAAGCTGTTCTTAGGCTTTTAGTTCATAGAAATTCAAAGGGAATGGAGTTGGCAAACGAGGTGTCAGAACATGATTTTGTAACCTCATTTGGAATCGAAAGCATCTCATCCTTGGATATATGGCTCATGCTCCTACATATGGATTTGGATTATGGTGTCAGGTTATTTCTTCTATTTCGTTTGTATCATATTTTGATTTCAATACATTCAAGTTATTACTTTTGGTTAAGTTTCAATTCTTTAGAAAGTGCTTAATGCAGTTTTCGCTTGATCACCTACAACTTGATTTCAAGATCCAAAATGCTTCTTTTTAAAGTCTTGACAAATGAACTAAAAAGTAGGAATGTACCTTAGTTCACTTGCCAAATCAAGCATCCATTTTAAGCAACTTGTAATCAAGTGATGTGAACCTCTTGGGTAAAAGGCTCTTGAAACGATCTAGCTTGGTTGGTGTATGGCCTACGCTCACGGTTGAGTAGAGCCCTTGACATTATGCAGCGGAAATAACTTGTGTTTGGATAAAAGAAGATGGAAAAGATTTAAGGTGAAGGCGCCACAAACAATTCAGTTGTTTGATAAGCCAAAGTGATGCTTGCCACAAGAACTTGGTTCTTGATAAGAACTTCTAATCTTCATTCAGCCAAGAAGGTTTGGAGAATACTCTCACAAGGATATAATCCTTTTTCATTCACAAGGGAATGCAATTTACTTTTGACTTAATGTTTATTTCATAGCATGAAGCATTACATATATAGGCAAGCCTCTAAGGCTCCCTTAGTTGGCAACTTAAAGTGCATGCCTTGCACGCTTACATTCGATACTCTAAAAGCAATGAATCTACTCCTAATTTAGACTATATTCGATTAGTAAAGGAAATAGCACATGTGCCTTATTACAATTGAGAACAAACTTAATGACTTGGCCTAATGAACTTGAATGCCACGGTTGGATGAGCATGGGATTCCTTTTCTTCTTAAGTGCACGGCTCAACCATTAAGTGAAATGATCAAGAGACTTGAAGACTCCTTAATGCTCACGGCTTAAGCTTTGATGAGCTTCATTGGATTCTTCTAATTTTGGCACATGAAAAATGTTGGAATTAAGTCTTCTTAATGCTCCTCGTTGGACTTGGCATAGGATTCCTTTGCTAAGGAATGAATTTCCCACGGCTAAGTGTTGATTAAGGATGCACTAAATAGCATAGGGTGCCGTTGGTGCAAGATGGTAGGCTGCCAACGGCTAGGACATCTGCATAAAGCACCATTAATGCACCATTAAGGTCTCAAATGGCCATATGCAAATTCCACACTATCAACTTTGCTCCAACAACTCTGAAATTAACTTAGGATTCCTCTGAATGAATTGTGCCCAGGTGGATTTAGCTCCGACGGTCGTTTAAGCATCATAAATGCTCCATTAAGCTCCTCCACGGTCACTTTGTGGTTTCCGACGGGTAATCTCCTTCCAACAGCTACAATAGTCTTTATTTGCCTGCCAAATAATATTAGACATAGTTAGAATGAGTTTGGTTCACGAAAATAATAAGTTGGTCCAAGCATTAAAGTGTCGGTTACACTTTTAGGCTTGTCTTAACCATCCACGAGTCAATTTTCATTATGGTCAATTTTTATGGGCAGATTTATTACAAACAAACTCTAATTAAATAAACTAAGTGTTGGACAAAAGTTAGCCCACACATTTATTATAAAAATTAAATTTTATCAATACTAGTTAAATTGGCTAGGCTTGACTCGGTCAGGCTACGTCCAGTGCCTGATGCGGCACGCTAGGCGCATGCGCCTCGGTCAGATTTCCTAGCCAGGCCAGTTTGGCCCAACGCCTGGTGCAACACTGGGTGCACCAAAGTCCCCAAATCGGTTAGAGTTGTCTCGGTCAGGAATTGAGCCTGATGCACTTGGCTCCGTGCCAGGGCCATTTTTGGCGCCTTGCTCAGACCCGTGGCCTGAGTCTTGTGTATGGCCTGGTCCATCCTTTGCTTGGTCAGAACCATGGACCAAGATGCTAGTGAGCATCTTTATACCCCCTTGGGCTACTTTTGGCTCACCATCATGGATCAACATTATGAGTTGACCAAGGGCATTTTGAGCACTTTTTGCCCGAACCCTAGTCATAGGGCCACTTATGCCTTCAAGACCACCAATATCAATGTTAGGCTCTTTGAGGTTCATATCATCCCCCCTTCTTGAAGAGATTTCGACCTCGAAATTGTTTCTTCTTCACCTACATCAAATGGAAACAAAACATTAACATTTTCTAAATCATTATTAGTGAAATACTTCCCTTGCTTTCGGATGCTTTTTGCTTTGGCACAATCCTTAGTAAATTCTACTTGATTGACTAAGCCATCCATGAGTCCAATCTCAAGACAAGTGATCATTGTCTTGGACTCCCATCCATCATCAACTCCTTTGATGATTCCAAGCTCAAATTCTAGAAATATTTTGTGGCAAAACAAAGTTAGTTGTAAAAACAAATAATGGTAGGGTGGGTTGTTTGGTTAGAACAACTCTTTGATCTTCCACTTTATCCATAAGATATAGTGTCTTTTTATCTTTCTGTTTCTTCTCACTCTCTTTTGTTTTTCTCTCATTTTCTTTTTTTTCTAGTGCTATCTTTCTTTTCAAGATTCGCTTGTCCTCTAGTACTTGTTCAGGTGTTAATGGAGAAAGTATCACCCTCCTTTTGTTGTGTATCAATGTGTACTTGTTTGTTCCTCTATCATGTGTTGCCTTTTTATCATACTGCCATGGACGGCCTAGTAACAAATGACTAGCCTCCATATCCACAACATCACATAAAACTGAATCCTCATAGTTCCCAATAGTAAAATGAACTTCAACTTGTTTATCAACAAGCATTTCTCCTTCCTCACTCAACCATTTCAAGCGGTATGGAGTGAGATGTGTCTTAGTTTTAAGGTTTAGTTTCCCTTGTACTAGCCACATTTGTGCAACTTCCACTATCAATTATCAAACAACAAACCTTACCACCAACTAGACATCTTGTATGGAAGATGTTTCCTCTTTGGTCAGCTTCTTGGTCTTTGATTTGGCTCCCTAGTAGCCTCCTCACCACAAGCAAGTCTCCTTCAGGAACTTTAGCATCTCCCTCCTCATGACTATCCTCTTCATCACTTGAAGCCTCGGATTGAGATTCTATCTCTCCATTAGTCATGATCATTGTCTTCCTTGTAGGGCATTGAGAAGCAATGTGCCCAAGGCCTAAGCACTTGAAACACTTGACATCTCTACTCCTTTGACTTGGGACCACAGCTAGTTTACCTTGGTTTGTAGTCACAACTCCCTTGGTGCTAGGTGTAGCTTCCTTTGTTGGACTCTCCTTCTTGAGTTTGCCCACCCACCTTGATGATTGATATTTGGAACAAGATCATCCAACTCAACATAGTGTTGTAATTCAACAATGTCTTGGATGTCTTGATTCAATCCATGTAAGAACCTTGCCATAGTGGCTTCTCGGTCTTCATGAAAGTTAGATATCAACAAGGCTAATTCCATCTCCTTGAAATATTCATCAACACTTTTAGACCCCTGTGTGAGCCTTTGTAGTTTGTTATGAATATCCTTTTGATAGGAGTTAGGAACAAACCGTCTCCTCATGATCAACTTCATATCTTCCCATGTATGAATTGGTTCAGCACCAATTCTCCTCTTCTCCTTTTGAAGCTGATCCCACCAAATCATGGCATACTCCTTGAACTCCAAGGTAAGCTTCCGGATCATTTTTGCCAATAAAGGTTGAAACCTTTATCTTGATTCCTTCTACTTTGTTGTCTTCTCTTCTCCTCCCTCTCCTTGCTTCCCTCCTTTGGGCTCTCCTATCCGAGTCACTTCTTAAGCATAATTGAGAAAAACCAACTTAAAACAATATTTTTTGTATAAAATATCACAATTTGGTATATCTGTGTTCGTATTGCCTTTTTATGTATTTTGTAGGAAATAAAATGAAGAAAAGAAGAGAAAAGATTCATGGACAACAAGCAAAAAAAGTTAAAAAAAATTAAGGTGCTCAACCAGGCAGCTGAGCGTGGAACAAGCCCCGCTGAGCTGACGTGGCCACCTGCCTAACGTGGCCACCTGCCTGACCTGGACCAAACTGCTCAACCAGGCAGCTGAACGGACCTGCTTAGCCGCTCAGCCTAGCACCAGACTAGGCCTGACACGGTCAGAAATATGCTTGACACTGTCAGACACGAGCTTGGCATAAGACCAAGTTGCTGAGCAAGCTGCTCAGCAGTCCAACCAAGCTGCTTAGCGGAGAACCAGACTCCTGGCCAGATCAGCAAGCACCAAGCCACGTCCCAGTCAACACGGTCAAAAGCTGCTGAACAAGTAGCTCAGCGGTGAAGCAGGTGCGCTGGGCGGTGCTTACCAGACTTGACTTAACCATCAAGCAAACCATGAAGTCATCCATGACCTCACCTCAAGTAGCCCACCATAGGCTTTTCAGAAGTAGCTC
>NW_017724141.1:0-270 GCF_001865875.1 Lupinus angustifolius | reverse complement strand
AACAGATTGGAATACACCATTTCTTCATAAAATCCTCTAAAAAACACTTGAAGGTCAGAATTCTCTCATATAGGAATTCTTTTTTCATTTCTTAGTTTAGAATTTTCATTTTCAAGTAAGTTTTGTAATCTTTTAGTTAGAATTCAAGATGAGAAAAGGAGAAGACAAATGAGATACAAAAATCAATTTTATACTCTCATTTGAAATTCAAAAGCATCCAATCCTTGGATGGATAGCTCATGCTCCTAAACATTTTCTTTTGAACAAGGT
>NW_017724140.1:0-366 GCF_001865875.1 Lupinus angustifolius | reverse complement strand
AGACCTTGGTGTTTGGGGTTAACCAAAGTAAAACATAAGAACTTGTCTAAGTAGTTCAAACTCACAAGAAGTTGAGAAATTTATTTTCCTTATTCAAAAAGATTTTGTTTCCTCAAGAATTTGTGAATACTTAGTTTATTTTTCTTGTTGATTTATTTATGTGCAAATCAAACCAAAAATCACCAAAATATGTTGAAACCATTATTTGTGCTTTGACATGTTTGTATGGTTTATTTTATTAGGCAATTCCTTGTGGTTCGACATAACCCTATACTATACTATAATTGAATTTTGAAAGAAGTGTAAATTGAAAAATAGTAAAGTGTTATCAATAAATTTATTTGTTGAAAACACCTTTTAATATAC
>NW_017724139.1:0-29767 GCF_001865875.1 Lupinus angustifolius | reverse complement strand
TAACTTTTATTTATTGTTATTTACTTTCATCATTTTATTTATTCTTTAATACCAACCTTCCTTAAGGAAGAAGTTTGGTTTGTTAATAAAATGAACCCGAAAGGGAGTAAATAAATAAAAGGTCACTAAATTTATTATTCTTTTGTTCTTTATTTATTTATTTGTATCTAACAACTAACTATTCATCACTTTTATATATTAGAATACCATTAAACCGATGTTGGAATTTATTCCACAAAATCGAGATGTTATTCAAAGGTAATTAATAATTATATAATGGGTAATTGCTTCGATACCATTATAAGTTAGAATTTATTCTAACAAAGCCGAGATGTGGCAAAGAAGGAATGACTTATTCACATGATTACTAAGAAAGTAAGTTCTAACTGGAATATTTTTGAAACCATTATACCGGCGTTGGAATTTATTTCAACAAAGCCGAGATGGCGAACAAAGAATAAAACCGAGTTCTCTTACTTACAAAAAGGACATAACGAAAATGAGAGTAATAATCTTTCAACAAATTGACACTGCTGTCAGTACGATTTGTTGAGAGGAGAAAACTCCCAACTAAAAGAAACACCGAGATACCCTTTCAACATAGATCGAGTATGTATTTACAAGATTTGAGATTTCAATGTTCATTTTGTTTTTGAATATTGATGTTCATATGTAAAAGGTAAACTGTGAAATTAAATGAGTTGGGATTGAAGTTCATCTTTCTTTCCCTTTGTAACCCTTAGATTCAATTCCGCATAACTTTTGAAATTACAGATTTTTATGCACATTTTATTTGAATCATTTGTATCAAGTCCTTGAGTACAAAATCCTTAGATATTTACTCAAATACCAATTCCTTGGATATTTAAGCAATTATCTACCTTAAGTTTAAAGTAAAAGCAATTCATACATCATTGTCAATTCCAAGAGAAATGGTTTATCAAGGAAGATAAACCAGATTTGATACCAAGTTCAACTTTCCAGTTAAACTTGGATCTAAGATCAAGAATTCAGTAGCAAGGTAAACAGAAGCATTAAACACGGGATATACTTCCAAAAATCAAATTAATGAATACATTAAAGACTTGAATCTAGGAGTACAAAAGTTAGAAGATTACATTTTCAATCCCAACATTGAAGAACTAGCCACTCATCATTGCCATTACAACACTCTTATCATGTGAAATACAAGAAATTTCGGATCTAAAGTCGTTCCCACGACTTCTCTCTTTCTCTCCTGTGTTTCTCTTTTTAAAATCGTGTGGAAAAACTTGAAAAATGGTTAGATAACCCCCCCGCCCCCCCCCCCCCTTTACTTTTTGTAATTACCTATATCTGTTCCATACTTCTGGTCTCTTGCTCAAGCTAGAGATTCTCGCTCAAACGAGAGAGAAAATTTCAGCATTAAGAAACTCTTCTAGCTTGAGTGACATCTATGGCTTGGGCGATAAATTCAGAGTTTTGAACATGTATTTCTTGTTTAAGTGAGGTGCTCTCACTTGGGCGAGAGACACACAAAAATTTTGACATCCACAAGTGGGAATTGTCGCTTGAGAAACAGTCCCTCGCTTGGGAGAGGGATATACAGCGATTTAAGCCTTTTTCCTTGAATTGTCGCTTGAGTGACAGTCCCCTCACTTGGGTGAGGGACATTCTTCCTGCTTGGGCAAGGTTGTGGCTCAGGCGAGGGGTGCAGTGTTCAAAAATCCCAATATTCTCCTTTTTCTTCTCTTTTTTCATGCTTCTTCTTCTGCAATTAACATAAACACATCTAAGTTCATTAGCAAGACAAAATTAAACTAAGTTATTGGGAGTTGTATAGAATTTACTTCATGACTACACACTAAGTGCCCCAAAATCATATAAATTTCATTTACAAAATAGCACTTAACACCACCCCTATGCAGCAAAGCATACTCATTAAGAAATAAGATGCAGTCATTTTCACAAGCATGTATCCTATTGTAGTCCATGTCTATGGCGCATAATATTTGTTTAGCATCATAGGTTCGAGAAGGAAGCACATTATCCTCCGGTAATATATCCTTCAGAAGTGCAAGTAGGTCTATGAAACTCTTATCACTCCAACTATTAATTGATTTCAACTTATACAACCTTGCCATTGCTGCTAATCTAGTGAATTTAGTACAATCATCATATAATGGTTTCTCAGCATTACTTATCAACCGCTGAAATATCTCAGGACAATCCTGAAGATCCTCTTCGACAATGTTTGCCATTTCCTCAAAACGATCCTCATCATATGCATTTGTGTTGTTTTCTTTCATATACGTCTCAGGACAATCCATAACATCTATTTTCTCACCATGCCTTGTCCAACATATGTAACTCTGATCGATACCATGACACACTAGATGAACTTTTAACTCATTAGGAGTAACTCGGTTGGAATAACAATATTTTAAACAAGGACAAACAATTTTATTCGGGTTTTCAGCATTATTAGTAGCAAACCTAATAAAATATTTGACTTCATCCTCATACTCCTTCGTCAATCGATTGGCCCTTATCCAATTTTGGTCTATTTTCTAGAAAAGAATTGACAAAAAATATTAATGAGTTAAATCTTTTAGGAAACACTAAAAGTTGGAGTTAAGCTCCCCAAGTAGAGCAAATACATTATACTTTGAGTGAAATACATTATACTTTGGGATTTTCACTTTCAAATATATTATGTGTTTGTTCATGTTAATTTTTCTATGGATAATTTAATTTATAGTTCTTATATATTCTCCTCGTAAATGGTAACTAAGGGGTACATTGCATTCTAATTCATGTAATGAGATGAAAGCGGAAACCCTAACTCAATATAAGCTAAATGAGTGAAATAAGGTGAAATCAATTCAGACATTAAGAAAAACTCATGTAATAAGGTGAAATCAAACTCAATATATGAAATAAGGCAAAATATTTATAAAGAAAACTCACTTTCGGTGTTATATGAGTGATGATTTTCGGTGTTGAATGAGTGATGATTTTCGGTGTTGAGTAATTTTGTGAGTAAATGATTTTCAGTGTTGAATGATTTTTAGAGTAAATGAATTTTGCTTGAGTAAATGAGTTTTGGGTTGCAGAGAATGTGTGTAAGTGCGAGAAAGTTTTATATTTTTTAGGGTTTGATTGGAGTCTTCAACAACGCATATTTAAGAAGGCGATGTTGAATACATGTCTTTAGCAACACCTAGTTAAGATGGCGCTGTTGAAGATATGTAATTAACAGCGCCACCTTAAATGTGCGATGTTGAAGACATTAATGACATTCAAATAATATTGATCAATTACATATATAGAATAATTAAGTATACCACAGCGCTTGTTTAAGTATACGCTGTTGTATATGACACTTCAACAACGCTTATTTAAATAAGCGTTGTGGTATATGTATATACAACAGCGTATACTTAAATAAGTGTTATTGTATATACTGATTCCTAATTCTACATAGTTAAGCATAAACATGCAGCACAACACCAAAACACATCCAAAACATAGAACACCAAGCATATATTGAACAGATACATACATCAAGCTACAAAACAGATTATGCTATAAATCATATACATATAAACCAGAACATATACACCAGAACAAAACATAATTCTCACATATACACTAGAACATAACACTACTATTTAAAAGTAAGTACATACTTTGACCAATCTTCCCTAATATGGGTGACTTGGTCTTCTATGTATGACTCTGCATCAAACTAGACTGGAGTTGGCCATTGCTGGATAATCTCCTTCATGTAGATCAGCACATAATAGCCGCATCTTTTTCGTTGGTTTGGTAGGGGGTCTACAATTATAATCAAGTAAGCATATAAGTATCACCTTGACTGAAATATGATTAATACATATATATATATATATATAATTGTTTGAGATGATTTGTGTCAATACCTTTACATAAATCCATTTGATGTTGTTTGATGAATATTTAGGACGAACATTATGGGCTCTCGAAATTTGCAGCCCCCTAAACAACAGAAAATATACTTAATTACTAAACAATAGAAAATGTACTTAATTACTAAACAACTAAATGAATAGTCCACTCACTTAGTGAAGATTTCTTTCATAACAGTGTACTTGTTCGGATCGTCATGTTTCAATGAGTCAACATAGTATATTTTTCTCCTCGATCCGATTAATGACAACCAAAATCATCACTGTGAGAGCCCATTGATGAAGGTTTTGAAGTCAATATAATTTTTAATTACATTAATAAATATATGTGATAATACTTTTAAAATTTGATCAACAACGCTTGTTTAATGAAGCGTTGTTGAATATATTTCAAATAATAGCACACGCTTAAAAGTTTGTTGTTAAAGATCATTCTTATAATACAGCGTTCATTCAACAGTGCTTATAAATGCATGCACTGTGAAAGTGTTATCCGTGGATCGAATTTAACAGCGCGTGCTTTAGTATGCGATGTTGTTTAGCTTCCGCCTTTTTTATTAACAGCATTATTCTGGAATGAACACTACGCCTTTTTTATTAAGAGTTAGCTTGTTCCTTAAGCAAACAAGTAACAATTCCTTGTATATAAAGGGGTCTTTGGCTCACTTGTTAAATCAATGAAATGAGGAATATTCAGTCTCAAATTTGCAATATAGACATTGCTTGCATAAGATAGATCCCAGCCAAATAGAAGATAGAGAAACACGGATATACATCAGCCTTACTAGCCTATACGCTTAAAATGTATTATTATTACTATTTATTTGGAATGCAAAGAAATTTTATTAGAGGTGTACTAACGGTACAATGAATTTACACGATATTAGAAAATTACAAGAAAAAGAACAATTAAATAAGCTATGAGACAAGCCTATGAGTCAGCATCCTAATCAAAATAATTATTACAATAGATATTAACATTTTAAAAGTTAGGGTTAAAAGTTAGGACAAAACTAGTACTAAGTCGTACCGGTAGCTAATTAAAGTCAGGACACATGTAATTTTTCATCTCACTACCAGTTATACTATATAACCTTCTCAGTTCTCAAGTCTCACTTTAACTCTCCCATTTCCTTATTGCAAAATTCACTTAGAACGTTGTTTTCATTATATTTATGTCCAGGTATGCTAATTATAGTCACTCACATTATTGCAAATTCCTCAACTATTTTTGTTCCATTGGCAACTATTTTTTTCCTTCTCCGCAATATTTTCCAATACTAATTTTCCTTCTCATTTGTGTCTCTCATTTTTATCTCTATTGCATTTATGTCAGATTGTTCCCATTTCCCTTCCTTTTGGTCATTATTCTGGTTGTGTTTCTCTCGTTATGCTTGTTGCATGATATTTGGGGTTAGTGTTTAAAGCTCATGTTGTAATATTGTAATTGGAGATTGTTTGTGAACTTGTTAATTGTATGTATAATTAGAATAATCATGGGGTTGATTGTGCAATTTATGTTAGAAATATTTTAGATGTTTTAGTTTGGATGTTTTGCTTTAGGTTTTATAGAGAATAAAAACAGTTTTAATGGCACATTATAAGCATTGAAATTGGTGGTTGGTTATGTTTTCTTTCTGATTTGAGTAAGGCTATTTATATTGCCTCAATTGATAATAATATATGAATCTTCATTTTTTATACTATTACCTCAATTCTTAGTTCCAACAATTGGTATCAGAGCTCTACAAGGGGCCTGATATAGAGTGATAATAGTGTGTGTAAAAAAGTGTAAGCTAAACATAGAGAGAGGTAAGATGTCAATCTCAGATAAGTTTATGCAACCATTCATTACGAGATTCGATGGTCATTATGATTATTGGTCAATGATGATGGATAATTTCCTCAGGAGCAAGGAGATGTGGAGCCTGGTGGATGAAGGGTTCCCTGATGTGGCAATTGGGACAGCACCGTGGAGGAGGCCAAACTCAAAGATCTGAAGGTCAAGAAATTCTTATTCCAAGAAATTGATAGAGAAATCCTGGAAACAATTCTTGACAAAGGGACGTCGAAAGCGATTTGGAATTCAATGAAACAGAAGTATCAAGGGTCCACGAAGGTGAAAAGGGCACAACTTCAAGCCTTGAGAAGGGAGTTTGAGTTGTTGGCCATGAAAGAAGGAGAGAAGGTAGACAACTTTTTGGGACGAACCTTGACTTTGGTGAACAAGATGAAGTCAAATGGTGAGAAAATGGAGCAGATTACAGTGGTTAGTAAAATACTTAGATCATTGACGACTAAGTTCAATTATGTTGTTTGCTCAATAGAGGAGTCAAATAATCTAAATACTTTGAGCATTGATGAGTTTCATGGTAGTTTGTTGGTTCACGAACAAAGAATGTAGGGATAGCAAGAGGTAGAATATGCGTTGAGAGTGGCTTAAGAAGACAGATCAAATAGAGGAAAGGGTCGAGGAGTGTTTATAGGAGGATGTGGCAGACGTAGAATGAGACAACCTCTAAACAGAGCAATTATTGAGTGTTTTAAATGTCATAGGTTGGGGCATTTCCAATATGAGTGTCCTAGCTGGGAGAAGAAGGTAAATTACGATGAGTTGGAAGAAGAATATATTTTGCTGATGTCTTATGAAGAAACTCAACAAACAAAGAAAGAAGAGATATGGTATCTTGACTCGGGCTATAGTAATCATATGACAGGGAACAAAGAATGGTTTCTGAATTTGGAAAAAGACTTCAGTAGGATAGTAAAACTTGTGAATGATATGAAAATGGTAGTGGAAGCAAAAGGAAGCATGAAGATACAACTAAAAGGCATAATTGAGGTAATATTTGATGTCTATTATGTTCATGAGCTTAAGAATAATTTATTAAGCATATGACAACTTCAACAAAAGGGGTTAGCTATCTTAATTCAGGATGGGACTTGCATTGTATTTCATCCTATGAGTGGGCTGATTATACAAACTAACATGAGTGGGCACAGAATGTTTCATGTGTCAGCCTCCATGCAACCAAAAAATTCCTTGTGTTTGCAAGTTGAAGTTGAATCAGATAAAGAGGCTCACATGTGGCATTGTCGCTTTGGGCACTTGAATCACAAGGGACTGAGAACACGTACCTACAAGTAAATGGTGATTGGCTTACCCCCTCTAAAAACTCCGATGGAAATATGCACCACATGCTTAACAGGAAAGCAGCATAGAAATCCTATAGCAAGGAAAAGTTTGTGGAGAGCATCAAAGCAACTTCAGCTAGTGCACTCAGATATATGTGGTCCCATCAAGCCTGCTTCAAATAGTGACAAGAGATACATCTTAAGTTTTATCGATGATTTTCTCGTAAAACTTTGGTCTATTTTTTACATGAGAAGTCAGAAGCATTTGTAACATTCAAAAAATATAAGGCTTGTGTTGAAAAGGAGATAGGTGCATACATAACTTGTTTGAGGACAGATCGGGGTGGTGAGTTCACCTCAAATGATTTTGGAGAATTTTGTCAATCACATGACATTAGTCGACAACTGACAGCAGCTTATACTCCTCATCAAAATGGAGTTGCCGAAAGGAAAAACAAGATGATTATGAATGTTGTTCGTTCTATGTTAACCGAAAAGAAAGTTCCTAAAGCATTCTGGCCTGAGGCTGTGAGATGGTGTATACACATTCAAAATCGATGTCCAATAGTATTAGTTGAAAACAAAATACCAGCAGAGGCATGGAGTGGTGAAAAACCAATGGTAGAGTATTTTCGAATTTTTGGATGTGCAGTGCATGTTCATATACCAGACCAAAGGAGGAGTAAGTTGGATGATAAGAGTAGAAAATCTGTATTTATAGGGGTCAGTGATGAGTCCAAAGCTTGGAGAGTATATGATCCAGTTTCAAAGAAGATCTTTGTCAGTAAAGATGTTACTTTTGAAGAAGAAAAATATCGGGATTGGGGCAGAACAGAAGAAGAAGTCAAGCAAGATTTATTAGAATGGGAAGATAACGATGAAAATGATTGAGAAGATGACCCAGATGAAGAACAAAATGGTGAAACAAGTTCCAAAAATTTGAATAGAAGTACGATAGAGGCACCTGCAACTTCAAATGAGCCAAATACATATGGAGAATTTGCTGAAGGGAGGGGTGAATGAGAAAGAAGACCACCAGGTTGGATGGCAGACTATGAAATAGGAGAAGGATTATCTGAAGAAGAAAGTCTGAATGTAATGATGATGATGACTGAGGAAGATCTAGTTTTGTTTGAAGAAGCAATAAAGAGCATAAACTGGAGAGAAGCAATGTCAATAGAAATTGAAGCCATAGAGAAGAAGCAAACTTGAGAACTTATTGTAGTACCTAGAGGAGTCAAACCTATTGGAGTTAAATGGGTATTCAAAACTAAGCTTAACGAAGATGAGGATGTAGATAAGCTTAAAGCAAGGTTGGTGGCATAAGGGTATGGACAACACCATGGAATAGACTACACTGAAGTATTTGCTCATGTGGCAAGAGTTGACACCATTCGTGTGATACTTGCAATTGCCGCATAATTCAGTTTGGAAGTTTTTCAACTTGATGTAAAGAGTGCTTTTCTTCACGGGGAGCTCAAGGAGGAAGTGTTCGTGCAGCAACCGGAGGGATTCAAAAAGAAAGGAGAAGAAGAGAAAGTCTATAGGCTGAGAAAGACATTATATGGCCTTAAACAGGCACCTCGAGCTTCGTACAACAGAATTGAAGATTACTTTGTAAGCGAAGGTTTTGAGAAGTGTCTCAGTGAACACATACTGTTCACAAAGTCGCAAGGAGGTAAGATATTAATAGTAAGTCTGTATGCTGATGATTTGATCTTTACTGGGAATGATAGAGTCATGAGTGATGAGTTTAAAAATTCAATGATGCTGGAATTTGATACGGCTGACTTGGGAAGGATGAGACATTTTCTCGGAATAGAAGTTAAGCAGGGATCAGATGGAATTTTCATATATCAAAGAAGGTATGCACGAGAAGTATTAGCAAGGTTTGACATGGGAGGTTGTAATGTAGTAAAGAATCTAGTAGTCTCAGCTACAAGGTTGTCCAAGGATGTAAGTGGAGCTAGAGTTGACGAAACTCTATGTAAGTAGGTAGTTGGAAGTCTTATATATTTAACTGAGGCCTGACTTGATGTGTAGTGTTAGTCTAATAAACAGGTTTATGTCCAGTCCCACCATGTCACATTGGCTTGATGCAAAAAGAATTTTGAGGTACTTAAAATGTACAACTGATCTTGGGTTTCTTTATAAGAAATGAGAAAATAACTTGAGACTCACAGCCTTTACATACAGCGACTATGTCGGCGACTTAGACGGTCGGAAAAGTACTTCTAGGTTTGTATTTTTGATGGGGTCTAATGCTGTTTCTTGGTCCTCAAACAAACAATCAGTGGTTGCTCTTTCCACTATGGAACCAGAGTAAATAGCAGCATCATTGTGTGCTTGTCAGTACGTCTGGCTCAGAAGGGTGTTAAAGAAACTTGGAGTTGAAGAAAAGACAGGAACTACAATTATGTGTGATAACAGCTCCGCTATACAGTTATCAAAAAATTCAGTATTTCATGGTAAAAGCAAACATATTGATGTAAGGTTTCATTTCTTAAGAGACTTGGTGAACAATGGAGTTGTTGGGCTGAACTACTGCAACTCTCAGGATCAAATTGCAGATATCATGACAAAACCAATAAAGTTTGAGCAGTTTGAAAATTTTTGTGGCATGCTTGGGATGGTTGAAGTTGATAAAGAGAATGAGGAATAGTCTCTCACTCGAGCGAGAGGTTGTTGCTCAAGTGAGACTAAAACGTATATGCATTAGTTTAAGGGATGGATTGTTAGGAATATTTTAGTTGTTTTAGTTTGGTTGTTTTGCTTTAGGTTTTATGGAGAATAAAAACAGTTTTAATGGCACATTATAAGCATTGAAATTGGTGGTTGTTATGTTTTCTTTATGGTTTGAGTTAGGTTATTTATATTGCACCAATTGATCAATAATATATGAATCTTCATTCTTTATACTATTGCCTCAATTCTTAGTTCCAACAATTTATCAAATCAATTGGGATGGGTCATAGTTTCTTATCCAGCATTTGGAGATCTATAATTGAGTAATTATGATGGTTTATATTTGATTTGTTTAAAATGCTCTAATTTGTGTTTATTATATATATATATAGGTGATTTGTTGTTTATTTATTTAGCATGTTATATTTTTGTACTTTAGTTTATTCTTATTTATTTCTTGTTTGAAAATGTTTATGTTGTTTTTTCAACTAAGAACTTTAGATTTATTATAAAAATATGATGAAAGTTTATATAAATTTACCTCAACTTTATAAAATTGGAGTAAGTTTAAAATCTTTGGACTGTTAAGTTTAAAAAGTAGAAACATTTAATATTATCGACCAAATAAAAAATATGGCATTACGTTCAATCTCAAAACTCAAGACCATGACCTATATAATTATTCATTTTTAATTATGTAACTTTACAAAATCATTTATTTTTGTTAGGCTTTTGGGGCCGAATAATTTGAGTGTTCACAGATTAAAAAGGATCGTAACAACTAAGATTTTATCTTCGATCACTTTAAGTTAAGATGTGATACTGGACATATGCCACTACTCTTCACTCTCCTTAGCAAGTAGGCGGACAATGACAAATGTTGGATCATTCTTTAAACGTTGTAATAAAAACCTTTGAAGATTGGAAGAGCAGATGTGATTAACATCAGGTTTTCTCTCTCCTTAAGTTGAGATACGGTAGAGCAACTATTTGAATCTCTTGAGATAGAGATGACAGAATACGATTAAACATTGTCTCTTTTCTTTGAATCTTTAAATAAATAAAAATCACCCTACCCACAAATATTTTTTACCCCAAGAACAATGTAAGTATTGATTCCCAATTTCATTAGGATACTTATGAGCAAAACGAAATTTTAATAAGCATAGAAATATAAAATATTTATTTGTTCTTTATAAAAATTAGAAAATAAAAAATTATTATTATTTAAAAAACCTAGGGTGTAAAACAATGCATGCAATTAATGAGGATATCGTCTTATTTAAAGATTAGTGCACTCCAAATTGGGCACAAACTAGAGTTTTCTCCATTTTAACCATAAAACATAGTAGCAACTCTAATAATCAAGAAATCGATGTTCGACTGAAAATCGAGGAGCAACACAGTGCATATGGATTGAGGTGTAGCATAGGTGAAAACCTAACGGCCGGAAAAAGATAAACTCACACAACAAACAATACACTCTTTTGTGTTTTTTTCTCTCTTTTGATAAATTATGTTTTTTGTGTCTTTCTCCCTCGTTCTCTCTACTATTTTTGGGGAATAATTTCAAACGTGTTTTTTTAAATGTTACCCATCTCATTAATGGACCCATAATGACTTAAATGAATTTTTTTAAAATTCAAATATTTGAAACTAAATCATTGCTAATTAATAGATTTTATGATCATTGATTAGGATACCAATATTCGATTTATGTGAATTTCAAAAAATATGTTTTTCGTGATAAAAATACTTTAATAGTTTTTCAAAGTCATAAAAATTATGGTAGTACCCATAACTTGTTTAAAATAGTTAGTTGACTCGAAAATCACAATAATTATGGGAATTCTCTTTTTGGGCAAAAATTCGTTAATGGCTCTATAAAATCCTAAAAATTAATGAGTGGGTGAAATGAGAAAGAATATAGATGAAACAAGGGTGAGAGTTGAAAGACTAAACTTGAATTAGTTGATAAAATCATATTTGGGAGGTAAGGGTGTGGCATGAGCATAGGGTATCATCTTAGTATGGGCGGTCATGATGCTAATATTTTTCTTGATTTGTAATGGATTATCGAATCTACATCTATAATTTAAAGATCAATTCACTCCGAATGGGGTAGAATAGAGAGTTTTCTACGTTTTCATAAAGTTATGCTCGTGTTACACCCTTGTGTCCAACCGCTGCATCATTTTCTACTTTGACAATCATAATTCAAAATGAATATCTCACTCCACCATAAAGAGTCTACCCACACCATAGACTTTGTATCAATGTCAACAATGCTCGTACCACACTTTTTCCAAAACAATTCACATGTCACACTGTGTATCTTAGCCAATATTAGTGTTACAAATAGTATCAAAGTCACCTAGCGCTCGTCTGCTCTTGTGGATTCGCTAGCAATTAACATTCTTCTTCACATATTCAATTGCCAAAACTTTTCTTAGAACCTGATGGTCCACCTAAGTCCTAGTCCAATAAATGGATTTATGGGATTCTAGATCCAACATAACTATGGGTCCAACATTGTCCTATCATGTTTCATTCTCCTACGATTCAATTGGTATCCTCACATGGTACCTTTGACGACAAATTTTGTCTGTCCAACACATCATTCACGTTTCTTTGTCTCAATCCAAAGTTACTAGTTCCATTGAACTTCTCCACTATGAATTTGATACTTGGGTTAAGAGTCATCTACTAATTAGCATTGATACTAATCATTTGTGCAATGAAAGTGACTGTTGCACAACATTGGCCACTAATAATAGGTCGGACAATAAATAGAATAATACAAAAGCAATTTGTTAATATTATTCGGTCAATTGTGTTTACGTCCACGATAGTGTTGAATAGCTACCAATATATATTACTAAAGAATAAGGATTACATATTTTAGTACACCCATAGGCCCAAGGCGATGCTTCTAATTGCTGGGTATTCCAAGTGTGAATGAAGAAGTCCCACATTGAGCAAAAATGGATGAGTTAAAAGAGCATATGAGTGGATGGACCCATAGACCTAATACCTTAAGGTTTTGGGTCAAAATGTAGTGTCAAGCCCACTTATATCATTCTTTCACTTAGCCCATGGAGAAATGTTATAACCCATGGATGAAGATCTCCCAACAAGTGGTATCAGATTCGATGGTTCGACGGCTCAATGGAGTATTGAAGCAAAAAGTGGTCGGTAGATCGATGAGGGATCCTTGTGTCGAAAGTCTTCCTGGCGAGAGGTCAAGACAGCGTGTTCCGTTGATGAAAGGATAAGTCAACGTCAGTGCAAGTAGATAGAGAGTTGAGCTCTGGTGTATCCAATGATGTATCCAATACTCGAAGGGGAATACACACTTGAGGGGGAGATGTTGGGTATTCCGAGTGTGAATAAAGAAGTCCCATATTGAGCAAAAATGGATGAGTTAAAAGAGCATATAAGTGGATGGACCCATAGACCTAATACCTTAAGGTTTTGGGTCAAGATGTGGTGTCAAATCCACTTATATGATTTTTTCACTTAGCCCATGAAGAAATGTTGTAACCCATGGATGAAGATATCCCAACACTAATTGATGCGTTCAATTGGTACAAGTTTTGACAAGGAACTTGAGCCCAATATTTAGTATTGGTCAATCACCTCCATTGCATTAATAGACAATATGAGACTTCATATAATAATGTACTTTAAACATCACCCAATAGAGCAGCAACAACTAGGAAAACTTATAAGCATTCATTGTTGGTTCCTTGCAAGAGAACTGGGTGTTCACTGCCAAAAGAGATCACTCACCACACATTGTGAGTTTTCAATCAACAACGCCAACTCAGAGACAGAACATACCTAGTTTGTGCAAGAGTTTGGTGACCTTAATCCTTGTGTTTATTAAAGAGTCAGTTTCAGAAGATGAGAGAGATTGAGAGTGAAGTGTGTACTAGCCAATTCCGTAAGTGGGAAATTTTTTAATTTAAAAGGAATATTGGCAATGGAAAAATTGAAAAAATTGAAGGGAGAAAATATTGGGAAGCAAAGAAATTTTGGGTATCTTTAAAAAAAATTATTCTTACACGCTATAATCATGTTTCCTATTATAAACTTACTTTATATTGTAAATAGTTCAGATAGTACAATACCTTGACAGTGAATTAGAATTTATATAAAACTAGTAAGTCACATGGCTGTATTTTTTTGACACATGATTAAGAACATATATGTTATTCATGTATTCACATGTTTAAGAACACATATATTATTCGTACATTCAAATAGTTAAGAACAATGTTGTCTTACTCATATATTCACATAGTTAAGAACACACACATGTTATCCGTGCATTCCCATAATTAAGATTGTCATCTTTCGTTTACCACTAGACCCACATATTTTGCATTTGAAATCATTACAATTTAATATAAAAAAATAATGTAGGAATGCACATAGTTAAAAATATATATGTTACTCATTCAAGTTCGATAATTATTGGAGTGAAATCACCTTGAAATATTATATTCTTTTGTTGTCAGCTTGTACACAAATATTCTAAGTAACAATAATGAATTATAGGAGTTCCTACTTTTCCGTTTAGATGAACAATAATGAATAAATGGATAAAGTTAAGAGTTTTGTCCAACATAATAGACCTCCACATTAGTATTATACACAACTTTATGTTTTCTAAAATGTATACCATGTAATTAGAGAATTAGAAATTAAAAATGAACTTTAATGGGAAATGAAAAGGAAATAAAGTAATTAAAAGCTTACCATATTTCTTGTATAGGTAATAGAAGATTGTTTTCTTTGTATTTCTTAAAAAAGACTCATAACACTTTAGGAAAAGTGATCCATTCCACCAACACTTGTAAAGATACTAACTACTACGAATAAATAGGAAATGATTTAGTATATGGCAACATTAGATGATAATCAACCGACCAAGTAGAACCAATAAAAACGAATTGAAGAAAATGAACCAATTTTGCAGCATTAACTGGTGACACTCTCTTCATAAGAGTCTCATATATCTATCATTTTTATTGTGATGATAATGTACAAGTAATGGGAAAACATAACTAACTAAGTTTTTTACCCATCTAAACAGCACAAAACATATGTGTGCTTAATTAATGATATTGTACATTTATAATTTATAGCAATATCTGTCCAAAGCTGGTAACCAAGTATGTTGTAATATATTTAGATCTGAAGTTGAGCTGAAGAGAAATAATCAATTTAGAATTTTAGTTTCAATTATAGGGAAAATAAATGTTACGATAAAAGAAGTGAATAGAAGATGAGTGTCATTTTCATAGGTCACATCATAAAGTTTTGGAGTTAATTTAATTTTGGTTACACTCTCTTCATAAGAGTCTCATATATTTGTCATTTTTATTGTGATGATAATGTACAAATAATGGGAAAACATAACTAATTAAGTTGTTTACCCATGCACAAACATATGTGTGCTTAATTAATGATATTGTACATTTATAATTTATAGCAATCTGTCCAAAAATGGTAACCAAGTATGTTATAATATATTTAGATTTGAAGTTGCGATGAAGAGAAATAATCAATTTAGAATTTTAATTTCAATTATAGTGATATTTTATATATAGTATTTTTTGATATTATGATTTTTTTTTTGGTACTGTTTTTGTTAGTACTATGACACTTAAGAATGATTATGTAAAAATATTTCATATTTTATCTGAAATGATGAAGAAAGTCATCATGCTAATGTTTTTGTCTTATTGCAATATTGAATATAATATGAAAACAAAATACTATTAGAAAGATTTTTTCTTAAACATTTAGCATAGATTAGTTTCAAACTATGAAAATACCTTGGAAAAAAGCATTCCAGGAGGAAAAAAATCTTCAACTATCATCATGTCCTATTTTACACTATTAATGTACAATTTCTTTTCATTAAAGTTAATATGAATTTTGACTTAATGTGTATATGTGAAATAAGGACCAATGGGTCAAGTTTTTCTCTACATATGAAAATGATGAGATACCTTATTTATAAAGAAAAAGACTTGCTCATTATATTATAAACTGTAATATTTTAATGAAACAATATTTGAAGCAAGGTTTAATACACATGTTTTTTCCTTTCTCATAAAAGCTAAGCGGCTAAGTTCCCAGACAACATAGAACCTCAAACTCCAAGTCCAGGTCGAGAATAAAGCTCTAGAGTGAGTATTTTTCACTTGACATATTGAGCACATAAACTATAATACATGAAACAATATGATTGTAAGTAACATAACATAATAAACAACAAACTCTTCACTTGTTTTTCATTATCTTTAGTTGTTCCATTAAAGGCAATTCATATCTCTTCTTTGAGAAAATAGTCATTTGTTTGAAAATAAAAGTCTATAAATATAATAATAGATACACATAAAGAAAAAACTAACCTGAATAAATGTTCAAGGGAGACGACCTACTCATGGAATAAGAACATATAGATAAAATAAAATAAAAAATCAATGAAAGAAATCGGTAAGAAGATATGTACAAAATAAAACACAAATCTACAAAATATGACCATATTTACAAAATAAGAATATATCAATTAAATAAGAACAAATCTACAAAATAAAAAAAAATATCAAGGAAGAAGAAGAGAGAGAAATTGTTGAAGAGAAGAAGAGTGAAAGAGTGATGAATGAAGGGGTGAAAAGTAGAGAGAGAATGAGTGATGAATGAAGGGGTGAAAAGTAGAGAGAGAATAAGTGATAAATGAAGGGGTGAAAAGTAGAGAGAGAATGAATGATGAAACATGAGAGAAAAATATTGAAGATAATAAAACAAACATCATTTTGGAGAGTACAAAACTCATGATTTCAAATCTCTTATTTGAGAAAATAGTGATTCATTTAAACAGAAAAATCTATCAACAATATTTGAGATACACGTAGAGAGAAAACTACCATGCATAAATACTTCAAGAGAAACAATTCACTCGTGGAATAAGAACATATCTACAATATAAAAAAATAAATGTAAAAAATCATTGAAAAATTAGTAAGAAAATATCTACGAAATAAAAATAGATTTGCAAAATATGAAGATATCTACAAAATAAGAACACATCTATAAAATAAACAAAAAAGTCAATGAAGAAAAAGAGAGATAAATTGTTAAAGAGAAGAATCTTGATAAAGTGAGAAATGAAGGAGTAATGAGTAGAGAGAGAATAGATTTGAAACATGAGAAAGATATAGAAGAGAAGAAGACAAATATCATTTTTGCATAGTGTAAAAGTCATATGGATTTCAAATAACTATCAACTGGAGTTTAATGTTGTTTTTTATTAGTATGAAATATTTGATTTTATTATTTAATTGTTATTAATGGGTGTTTTTTATCTTGTGTAAGCTTGTACATTAAGCAAGTGAAGTGTTTTAAATGGGAAAATTTTACATAATGTGATGATATGTGTCCCTAATTGGTATGGAATGAGTTTTTTTGTTATATAGATAATAGAATACAAATTAAAAATTTAGAATAAGTTACAGCCATTAAAGAGATCGCTTTTCTATGAATTTAAAATATTTTCATGTTGCAGCAGCATTCCTTATTTCAACAACCATAATTATAATAACCATAATGGTTACGTAAAGGAAAGTCATACTATTAGAAGCAAATGAAATAAACAGAAGAAAGGAACTAGTTGTCTACATACAACACAGACGAAAGGAACTAGTTCACTAACATTTAAGATATTGACCTCTATCTACAAAGTCAATAAGAATAACAGATTCAGCAAAAGAATATGTAGGTTGAAACTTTTATTTGAATGTCTGGGGTTATTTGAATGTTAGCTGGTACACGTGTTAGGTTAGATTTACTGTGGGTTGTACATGGTGAAAATTTTATGATTAGGTAGGAAAAGTTACGTAGAAAGATTCACTGAAAATTAAACTCCGCTAAAGAATATGCGTCATAAGCATTAGGTGAATTTACACTAACTATTTTTGCATTTTGATTTTTAGCAATAGAAGATAAAGGGGAGACTAAGTAACTCCTTACAAAAGCTATTGGAAAACAGATTTCTGACAGAGCCAAAGGGACATGAAGGACAGATATATTAGTGGTTGTTTTAAATTTTAGTTGTAGTTACATTTACTCTGTGGTCACTGCATTTGTGGAACCTTGCTTAAAAATATGGTTGGTACGACTGCATTTGCATTCTTGGTATTGTTATAGAGGCTTCCAAATCATAATATTGAAATAGCAATTATACTTGTGGATGCAAGTGCACAGGGCGTATATAATTGAGCAAGTATGAGATTGATCTCGGAGTGATATAATGTAAAATTTAGATAAAGTTAAATATATTAGAATTTGGTTAAAGATTAACAAATTAATATTTTAAGGAAAGGTAAATAACAAAATAAATGAGAATACAAAGAAGTCAAAGGTTCAAAAGCCACCAAGATTAATATCAATATTAATTAAATCAAATATTTTACTCAATTAAATTACTCATGAAAATATAACTACTAAACATCTATTCAAAGATTTATATAGAACTCAAAATGTAATATTTAAATTCATGATTTTTTCTTCCCAATTAAACATAACTATCAAATCATAAATTGTATCTCTATCATGAAATAAATCACAAATTTTTTTTTTCGATAAGGAAAAATGTATTAAAAGGAGCACAAGGGGTGCCCACCCAATACAAGAAAAAGATCAATTAATGATCTTCTTAGAACTTAGGATGATACAGACTTTTGGGTTCATACACCAATTTGCAAAAGATAAAGAAGACGTATTTTTTGTAACATTGATAAACCAAATCCAATATCTAGTTTGAATTAAATCAAATAAATGCACAAAGCTTGGAGTCTTCTCTGAAAAAATTGCTTCATTTCGCATAATCCAAATAGACCAAACCACGGCAAACCAAAGCAATCGCCACAGATTAGCATTAATTCCTCTTCCAAGTGACTCATGAAGATTGAAAAGGTCAAGAATTGTAGATGGAAGTGTACAAGGAATCTGCAGCCAAGAGTAGAACTTTTTCCAAACACTTGGAACAAAGTCACAAGATATAAATAGGTGATCAATAGACTCAACATGATTATTGCATAACATTAAAGTCATATCGCTAATCCTGAGAATAATATTTCGTTTAAATAGCTCATCCTTCGTTGGAAGCCTTCTTCTCAGCAACTTCCAAACAAAGCAACAAATATTTGAAGGAACACGGTTAATCCAGTACTTTTTTAAAACGTTACCTAAAGGAGAAGATTGTTGATTCAGCTGAGTCAAATAGGCAGATTTAACCACATAATCACCAGAGCCATCTAACCCCCATTTCCAAGTATCCAAAGAATTCATTTTACAAGAATGGTTATGAATCAAAACATACAAATTCGAAGCAAGAGTCTCCTCTCTACCAAATAAGCTTCTCCTCCAAATACAATCCCAGACCCAGACTTCCTCATCCTAATGGTCGTTGTCACCCACCCAAGCATTCTGGTTTTGAGCAAGATTGAACAATCTGGGATAAACTACCTTAAGACTTTGAGTGCCTACCCAAACATCATGCTAGAAGCGAGTTTGAAGACCATTCCCAATTTCCTTCCAGACATTATCAACAAACCAGCCGTCTCATTCTCTAGTAGAAGATCCCACTTTCCCCAAATCCTTCCACCATCTCGAGGCAGAATTATTGCTATAATCACTAAAGTCAGTACTATATTTTGAATTAATTACCTTGACCCAAAAATCCTCACTTTGCTGAAGTCTACGCCATCTCCATTTCCCCAAAAGCGGGTCATTAAATCGAGAGAGATCTCTAACACCGAGACCATCGAGCTCATTTGGTTTGCAAACATCCGCCCAAACCACCCAAGCAACACCTTTACCACCTCTCTTATTCCCCCAAAGAAATTTTCGTTGCAAGCTAACAACTTTAGCTAAGACTTTCTGTGGAGCTTTATAGAGAGAAAGCATATAAGTAGGGATATTGGATAACACTGAATTCAACAGAATTAATCTCCCTCCAAAAGTAATGAGTTTGCATTTCCACGCAGCCAACCTCTTTGAAATCACCTCAATCATACCCTGCCAAGTAGACATTTTCCTTGGATTTGCCCCTACAGGAATACCCAAGTAAAGAAAAAGGATAGAACCAACCTTACAATACAGAAAATTAGCCGCTGCTGAAATAGATGACTCTGATAACTTTAAACCAAATAAAGAGCTTTTGTTTGAATTGACCTTCAAACCCGAAACTAACTCAAAACATTTTAAGATTGTCTTCAAGCACCAAAGTTGTTATCTGATAATTTGCAAACAATAATAGTATCATCCGCAAACTGAAGATCACACACTTCAACATCACCTCGACCAATTTTGAATCCGTCAAAAACACCAATGGATCTAGCTCTTCTAACCAATCCAGCAAATCCTTCCGCTACCATAAGAAACAGGAAAGGCGCCATAGGATCCCCCTATCTAATACCTCTTGAAACAGAAAATTGCGCCGTTAGACTTCCATTAATCAAAACAGACATAGATGTTGAGGAAAGACAAGCATTGAACCAACTCCTTCATTTATTTGATAACCCAAACCGACTAAGCATGTAGTCTAGGAAAGTCCAATCCACTGAGTCATAAGCCTTCTCAAAGTCAACTTTAAACAAGATACAACCATCCCCATTTTTATTTGCAGAATGGATTACCCCATTAATCACCACAACCGCATCCAAAATCTATCTGTCGTGAACAAAAGCTGATTGAGAAGGAGAAATTAGAGAACTCATAACACCTTTTAGCCTACCAGCCACAATCTTCGAAAGGATTTTATACAAAGATCCAACTAGAGAAATCGGCATGTAGTCCTCGATTTTGTTCGGATTCTTCGTCTTTGGAATCAAAGCAATAAACGAAGAATTCAAACCTTTTGGGATCTTTCCATTTGCATGAAATTCTTGGATAAAAAGAATAATATCCTCTTTAACCACCTCCCAAAAATCTTGGAAGAATCTGAAGTTAAAGCCATCTTGACCAGGACTCTTGTCACCTGCACAGCTCCAAACCGCCCTTTTAATCTCCTCTTCCAAAAAAACTGCATCCAGATCGTGAAGTTGATTAGCACTCAACTTGGAAAAATCTATCCCATCCAAAGTCGGTTTAATCGTAGGCCCCGTAGAGAACAAATTTTTAAAGTAATTTGTTATCCCATTCCTCAAAATCGAGTCTTCCTCAAGCCACACATCGTTAATCCAAACACCTCTGATCTGATTTCTCCGCCTTCGATTATTAATGCAAGCATGAAAATAGCTAGTGTTTGCATCCCCCTCCTTCAACCACCTACTCCTCGACTTTTGCCTCAATAAGTTATCCCTCAATTTTGTTGTTTTCCACCACTCAACCGAAAGCTTCTTGCAAAGAGATAGCTGATCTGAATCCAACACCGAACTCTCACCCAAGATATCTAATTCTTGAATATCCATAGACAATTTAGCCAAATTAGTATCCAAATAACCAAAAGTCTCCTTATTCCAAACCTTTAAAGCTTCTTTTAAATACTTCAATTTTTCCTTCACAATGTACGCCCTCCTCCCGAAAGCCCCTGCCTCATTCCACGCTTTTGAAACCAACGGTGCAAAACCCTTATGATGAATCCAACAGTTGTTGAACCGGAAAGGAATCGGGCCTTTTTATAACTTCCTTTGTCTTAAGATAATCGGACAATGATCGGAGAAATCTCTATTCAATGCCCATTGTGCTGTGTCTGGCCAATTCAAAAATCACCCTGCTGATAAGAGAAACCTATCAAGCCGACTCATAGCACCACTTCCAGAATGGTACCAAGTAAAATTTCTCCCAATTAACGGTAAATCCACCAATTCCATCTCTCTAATCCAGTCATTGAAACAATGGATATCTCTTTTACAACCCCCCCCCCCTACACCTCCTCTCCTTTCAGACATACTTCTAACAGAGTTAAAATCACCAAAACAACACCAAGCTATATCACTCAGATTCATCTTCAATTGCAAGAGTTCTTCCCAAAGAAGCTTTTTCTGAGATAATAAACAAGGAGAGTAAATATTAACCATACAACAATTTACCTGACCATCCATCCAAGTTCCAGTAGTGGCCAGAAACCCAGTGCCTGCGTAAGAGTTGGATTTGTGAAATTTGTTGAGGTCCCATATGCTCAAGATACCACCCGACCTTCCAACCGATGGACTGAAGTCCCAAGCACAATCAGAATTCCCCCAAAGATCGACACACAACTTCTCATCACACTGCTCAAGCTTTGTTTCTTGGATGCCAATGAAATCCACAAAATTATTTTTAATAACCCCTTGCACATTTCTTCTCTTAACACTACTCCCTAACCCCTAACATTTAAGTTCAATAACTACCACTAAGAATCAATTGACACACATAAATTGAAAACATGAGAACAACACAACTGAACTCATGTAATATTTAATTATATCAATTGAGAGACAACAAAATTGATATTCATCCAATCTAAAACAATGGTAAAAATAAATTAATATAGCAAAGCTAACAAAATAAAGGTTTTATCTCCCTCAAGTGCTAAAGATTTATGTAGATATAGGAGATAATATAATGATATATATAATATATTGGTGTTATAAACGAAGAAGTTGATATAGCAAAGCTAACAAATTAATATAAACCAAGAAGTTGATAATATATGATAGATGGTAAAGCTTCCAAGGAAACCAAATGGATTATGGAGCTAGTAAATGACTTAGGTATTAAGAATGATAGAGTTTTGTTGTATTATGACAACCAAATTAATATCTACTTAGCAAAGACCCAAGTGGGTCGTGCTAAGATCAACCATATTGGAATGTGGTTTCACAAGATCCAATAGTTTGTAGCTTTTAAGGTATATACTTTTGTAGAAGATCCACAGTTCACAAAATGTAGTTGATATGTTAACGAATGATATTACTATAGACAAGTTCAAGTATTGTCTCGATATATTGAAATTTACTAATGCTAAAATTTGGAGGAACTTCAACCCAAACTCATATGATGAAATATTATATTGTTGATTTTAGTCAAGGTAAAGATTGTTATGCAAATGGCTCGCATGTAAGCAATGGAGCACTAAATGGCCAGGTCGTCTAGTGGTACATAGACATATACTAGAGGCTCTTTGATATGTAGAGTTGTAGAGAGTAATGCAACCAAGCTGTGTTGGCTACTACAACGGTGTAATATTGTGTGCAATGACATACGATCTTGCATTGCATAACTGTCTATAGGAATTAACGATCCACAGTCAAGTTGTGTATGAGACCATAGTCGTGAATCTACATCCTTGTTGTAAAGGGATTGGAGTTGAAGACTATATATTTATTATATAAACTCTAATAATGTAACTAAAACATAAATCTTTATTCTAAAATACATAGTAGTATATGTTTAATGCTCCTCGAGATTAAGCACAATTGGTCAAACCAAATTATCATTTTTGTATGTGTTTTTTCTTTATATTCTGTTTACTATTTGATTGGTCACTTTTGTAAGCACTTAATTTTAACTTGGATGCTTAATATATTTTCTTTTTCTAAATAAAAAATATCTGGTCATTTTCTAAGTTATTTACTTAAAGATATTTTCCACCAAAAAAAATACTCATTAAGACCATACAAATTAGGCTTATTAAATATCTCCAGTATAAACATTTTAATAGCCGAGTAAGAGACATAAATTCCAACGCCAACTAGATTTTTGAATAGGCCACCAATGGGAATAGCTTCTTTTTCTCTTTCTTTTTTTGTCTTTCTCTTTTTCTTCTTTTCATCTTTGTGTGATATAATGTCATTTATTCAACTTCATATAATATATTAAGGTTTATTTATTTTATATTTTCAACTTCTTCGTTTAGTTTCTTTTTTTTATTTGTATGATATTTTTTATTTTATACTTTTTTTATTGTTTATCAATGCTTATGAGTGGCCTATTAGCACATTTATAAATATATAGGTATGATAATTTTTTCAGCTGCGAGGGTGAGCTAAAGGGATTGGGTGTCCCATTTTGCTCCTACTTGCTCTAATTGAAGACCACCTCAAGGACAACCACATCTATATTACTCTTAGCCTATGACTACATCTAAGATTGGCAACGATCATCCTCTGATTTCCGACACTGTAAACAAACGAACTGAGATCATCTTCTAGTTGGCAACCATCATCCTGGAGGACTTTTTTCCATTAAAAAATAAATTAATTAATAGAGGATTTTGGTTTTATTTCCTCTAAAATATGATATTTATTTAAGTCCCAACTAAAACGGCTTCCGTTATGTAATGTTCACATTTTTATTCAAACTTGATGTCAGAGATGAAAATCAAATAGAAAAAGAAAGTTACAGACTAAAATGAAAAAAAATAAAATATGTGGATAAATTTTAAGATAACATTTATTTAAAGAAATCGAAAATGTAGTTAATTATGCCTATAATCATTCATCTACCATCATCCTACAACTACGTTTTTTTGACAAATTTTTTTTTCATAATTACTAATAACCCACAACATTCACATGGGTTTCAAGGAGGGGAATCGTTGCAGCTGGTAGTTTTTCTCCTTCAAAGATATCTATATGTTTAAGAAATCCCCATCCTAATATAGATTGTCTTCACTTACGTATGAACAAAAATCATAAACAAAGAAGGAAAAAATACGTGTGGCTTAAAATTAGACACTGGGTCGCTATAGTAGTTCTTCCCTCTGCCTTATATATCTCTCGTTCAGCTCTATTTCCAAGCATCACAATGGAAGGTTCCTCAGGTGTGAGAAAAGGTGCATGGAGTAAGGAAGAGGATAACCTTCTAAGGGCGTGTGTGCAACAATATGGGGAAGAAAAATGGCACCTTGTTCCTAAACGAGCAGGTAATATTGCCTTTATGATTATAATGACTATTAATTCTTGAGATTTCATGAATATATTTTGTTCAATAGAAGCCCAATCTTTTATATTTTTAGTTTTCACTCTCTGTTTATCTTTCACATTGTTTTTCCATTGCTTTTGGCTCATCATAATCAATGGAACGTATTTTAGTCATTATTTAAACTATATAAAAAATTATGTGCTAATAATATCTATCATCCTCAACCATATTATAAATAAACTACACTGATATATATTTATATATAAAATAATAATTTCAATATCTGAAAATTAATGTTTGCCTAAACATCTTTCCTAAAACCTATTGATCTAACTTCCCTTATAGTATACTTATTCACACTATAAATGCTACTGTTAGTCCAATGTGTATATAACTAAATGTGTAGATCCATGATTGTGTTAATATGTGAATATGACAAAAAATAAAATTAATTAATTGAATGCATGCACTATATATCACCTTCATAATTTCTAACAGATATTACATGTGCTTTAAATTAAGGTAGAGACCACGATGACAATTACATTCATTTACTGCGATTTTGGGAAATGTAGCAGATGTAACTAAAACTCAATCTCAATCGAGATTCTGTTAGGGAGATTCTCTAAATTACAATATTATAACAATGAATATTCCTTAATGCACTTGTTCAATAACTCATCAGATGCATATAATAAAATATGTATATTTTTGCAGGCTTAAACAGATGCCGTAAAAGCTGTAGACTTCGGTGGTTGAATTATCTAAAACCAAATATTAATCGGAGAGATTTTACTGAGGACGAAGTTGATTTGATGATAAGATTGCATAAACTTTTAGGAAATAGGTTAATTAAGTTTGCATAATGATGTCTCTATATTTTGTGTATGCATATTAATTGTTTACCACATTATTATTCAATCTTGTTGTGAACTTCGGCGGACTACTGCCAAGTGCCAACTACAATTAGCACATTAATTAACCCTTTCATACTTGTGGTTTAGGTCTACTTATCTTGGTAATGGGAATATAAATTTCATCATAAATCCTAGGTTGATGGTCCATGACATACTCTAAAAACACTTATATTAGTTAGCAGAAATAATGGTTTCACATCTTATTTACACATCAAATTATTCAGTTTGTAACGTTTTTTACATGTAAATAGAGCAACTTTGTACTTTGAAGAGAAATTTCCCTCCTTCAATATATTAAGAGACATCTACTATATTGATATACTAAAATAAATGTACAAATAACACGCCTAAATAATAAAAATATTGTTTCTAGTTTTTTTTTTTGTTTTAAGAATTGTTCGTGAATAAGTATGGACTATACATAGCCTAAAATGTTATATGATGTAAACTTTCTTGTCTATGTAGATGGTGTCTTATTGCAGGAAGGCTTCCCGGAAGAACTGCTAATGACGTGAAAAACTATTGGAATGCCCATATTCATAAGAAGATATCTTCTCAAAATGAAGATATTAGTGCAATACCAATGAAAATAGTGATGGAACCTCACCTTGTGATAAAGCCTCAACCTAGGAAATTTTCAACAAAAATGCCCTTATTGAGGCATAGTGAAAATCAGAGTGGATTCAAACAATGCATTACCAATCAAGCATGTCTTGCAACCACATCAGAGTGCAACAATGAAAATGACATGTGCTGGTTGGGTGAACAAGATTGGATGCTCCTGAAAGACCTTAATTGGGATGAGGACCTTAATTCATTAACAACAAAATTTGACGACATTGTTGAGATAGATCAATGTTGGAGTGATGTTCACTTTGATATCAATTTGTGGGAATCATAATCAGTGTGTATGTATATATGATTCATTAGTATGTAAGATATTTTATGTTTATGAATACCTAATTTAGTCTAATTCATTTTTTATATAATTTAAAATAAAAAAGTTCAAAAGAGTGGGTCTGCAATCTTTTCTGGTTTTATAGAATCGAATAATTCGTTTTATCTATTAATGCATATTAAAGAAATTTTTATGACTTTGTAAAATCATTAAAATCTTAATCAATAATTATAAACTAAATTAATTATCAGCGTTTTGTTATAATATTTGAATTTTCAAATTCAAAGGATCTCATTGTAAATTCATTTAAAGAGTCTTTATGAATTGAACTAAGAAAAATATTCATATAATGAATTCACCTGTAATTGGTACACCTATAAGGTACAATGCAACGATATTAATACGGGATTAGATCGGCCGGTTCGATCGGAAAATCAGCGAACTATATCCTTAGCCGGTACGACACAGTACTTGGACCAAATAAGCTACAAAAACGGTTAAAATCGGTCAAGACAGGACAACTTTGGGTCAAATCGGCAAACTGGTCGAGTTGTTACTAAACCGAGTTTCTTCCTCAAATATCCAATATTTTCTTCGCATTTTCTTCTTCTTCCTTCTCCATCTCACAGATCCACCCTCCATCATGTTACTAGACGCATCTCCATCTTCTCATAGACTCGTCCTCTATCGTTAATAGCAAGGTTAACAATGAAAAAACATTTTTGGAGATAAAGAGTTAGAAAATGGATTGGGAAAGAGAGAAGATATAAATAATGAAATGAGCATTTTTTGAAATAAAGTTAGAAGAGAGATTGGAAAAGAGAGAAGATAGAATGAGTGGATGTGGAGCATTTTTGGAGAAAGTGAATTAGAAGAGAGGTCGACAAGAGAGAAGATGGAAAGTTAAATAGTGCGCGAAGTGAAACATTTTTGGAGAGTGAAAATTAGAAGAGGAATTGGAAATAGAGAAATGAAAAAATAGATGGAGCATTTTCTAATTTGGACTTTTCTGTTCTCAACTAGAGAAATGAAACTTTAAGAATTTTTTGTAAATAAAAAATTGTAATTCTTAATTCTTGGTTTTATGACCCAATTAGTTTAAAAACGTTATAAGATCATTCACAATTGTGTCATGTATTTATGTTTTGAGTTTGTTAAGTGAAACAAGTATTTGTAATGACGACTCTAAGAAATTTGTGCATCCGAAAAATTAGGGTGTGACAGTCCATAATCGACTCTCGAGTCCAAATCTCTAAACTAAAGACCAATACAATCCAAAAGTTGGAAAAAATAGAGTTTTCTATATTTTGATGCAAAAATGTAGTAATAAATCCAACCTATCATGTAATCATTGTTCAACTATAAATCAGTGCGCGATAATGATTCATTAAACTATAAAGATCCACATGAATTTCATACATCATATGTCTCCAAACAATCATATCATTGTACTATTTAATTCAAATTTTATTTAAACTCAAGCTTTTTGGGTCTTGTATGTGAATGTGTGTTTAAACTTAATCTTTCTTGGTCTTGTACCACTACATGAAATTTTAGCTATTTAGATACTTTACCTTGATGTGTAGTTTAAAATTTTCGGGTCATGTAGTTTGATGTTCAATTTAAGCTTTTTGAATCCTATACCTTGATGCATAATTTAATCTTTCTAGGTCGTGTACATTCATGTGCTAAATTCAAGCTTTCAAGATCCTTGAGCGTGACGCGTTTCAAAATCATACTTATCAAGTCTTTGAGCCTAACTTGATTAAAAATCACTTTCCAGATCCCCAAGTCTCACATGTTTCAAAATCATACTTCACATGTCTTTATGCAATATAGGTTTCAAAATTATATTTCAGGACCTCATGTCTGATGTATTTCAAAATAATATATTATTGGACTCCGTACCTGGCATGTTTAAAATCATACTTTCCTAGACCTCATGCTTGACTTGAATTTGAATTTTTATTCCTGAATTCCGATAGTACCTCGATCTGAGTCCTCAGTGTTTTCATTTTCATAGATTCCAACAGTCTCTAACCTACAATCTTAATGTCTTGTATCCCATGTTTTGGTAGTACCCCAACCTTCATTCTTGACCTGTATTCCTAGTCTCTTGTTTCCCATGTTCCAATAGTATTCCGACTTGTGTTCCTAAAGTATTATTTTCCTAAGTTCCAGAGTTATCCCCTTAGGCATTCATGGTTTTATTTACTTTCACGAATTCCTGCAGTACTACAACCCGCTTCTTCGACATTTTTCTTATTTCTTTTTGTGAGTACCCCAACGTGCGTTCTCAACTATTTCAACTTCCTTGATGAAGTATTCAAAGTTTGTCCTGGTAAGTTCTCTCATAATTGAAAAAATTAATGTTCATTTATTTATTGGTTATTTAACATGATAGATCTCAAAACTTAATTTACTTGCTATGTAACACCGTGACTTTTCTGTGTGTGTTTTATTGATTATTTATTTTAACAACGATTAATTTTAGAAATTAATCAGTATTGAATTAGACTAAACCGTTGTTTAGTATTAGTCTTATTTTGTGATTTCCTATTTTGTGGTAAATGTTCGTAATTTTCTGTGACGGAAAGTTTTTGAGCTGTTGTCTGGTCCAAATTCGCTCGAAATCGCCCCAATAACGTGTTTTTGAGGTCCGTAACTCGTAATTGAATTCCGATTGCGCCATGGGCTTTGAAATATTATTTCGAGTCAAGATAGACATAAAGTTCGTTCAGAACGCATTTCTAAATATTTTTCAATCTGAATTCCATGTTTCGAAGTTCTAACCGTAAACCGAAATCGGGAAATTTTTATTATCCGACCGGGTATTAGCCAAAAATACTCGGGAATGGTTTAATCTAAAATGTGTCATCGAAAATGTCACATAACTTTCATGTAAGAAGTTTGCTTATTAAACAAGCAAAAGTACATATTCTCTTACACAAAATCCCCTAAATCACTCAACAAATCCTCTCACTCCACTACCATTAGACATATCACCTATGCTAGTCTAAATCGACTTACTTTGCATTAAATTTTCTGATTGGATGAGGGTGAGACTCTCCTATAAATACCTCACCCCATTCTCTCATTTTTACACTAAATTTCCTATAAAAACTAATGTAGTCTTTTATTTTCTCTTCTTCATCTTCTTCTCATACTTCATAGAAAGTTATGAGATTTTATTATGTTGTTCATAAAGTAGAGTTTATATTTGTTCTTTAAGTATTTTATGAAGGCATAACTTAAGGGGGTGATAATAAAATCATATG
>NW_017724138.1:0-788 GCF_001865875.1 Lupinus angustifolius | reverse complement strand
ATCTTTGGACAAGGTTAGATGAGTTATTTGTTGGGAAATATTAGAAATTATTGTTAGTATTTGAATATGTTTAAAGGTGATGATTTTAACATCAAAGGAACCTTTAATGTGTTTAGGAAAAAGTTTGTATTTTATTTTTGAAAGTTTATGATGTTGATGAGTTGTTGATGAAAATGTTCCATTTTTAGAAAGTATTATGTTTTAAAAGTGGTTTAGCATATGTTACTCTTTGATTTCCAAGTTAAAATAATGATTTGTGATCAAAGATGATTTATTAAAGTCTTGCCTTCATAAATTTAAAGTGTTATGAAGATTTGCATATTAAAGTAGTAGAAAATCTTACCTTCGGATTTATTCTTCATGATTATGAAATTAACACTTACTAACCCTTGAGTTTTTTCCTAAAAAATTAGGAGGCGTTAAGATGTTCATAAAAAAATGTTGTATTTATTTTAGTTGACTTACTTTAAAGTGGTAAGAATAACTAAAAGATGTTTAGTGTGAAATATTAAATTAAGAGTCATTCTTTTTCATGATTATGAAAATAACACTTACTAACCCTTGAGGTTTTTACTAAAAAATTAGGAAGTGTTAAGATGTTCATAAAAAATTATTTTAGTAGTATACTTGAAATAATGAAATTTACCTAAAATTCTTGACTTTATAAACTTAAAGTGTTATGAAGTATTAGATGGTAAAATGATTTAAAAATGTCGAATCTTAGTTAAGTGAACTTACTTTAAAATGGTAAGATTTACTTAAAAAATATTGATTCAAAAGTATTGATT